>NW_018128143.1:646853-663210 GCF_001952655.1 Monopterus albus | reverse complement strand
TACACTACACTACATATCATACATATCCAAGTACCGTACCTTCCCATGTTATGTTCTTTTGATACTTTGTGTTCTCTTTCTTTACCTGCTACCGTCATGTTTTTCCCCCTAGCACCTGGGCCTGCACACTTGAGTCCAACCTCAGTCTTCCCTCACCCTCCTGGTGAGGGGGGCTACCATAACACTGCCTTGTATTCACCCATTCTCATACTCCCACAGCGATGGCAGTCAGCTACCATGCCAGTCTGACCATCAACAGCAATTTGGAGTTCAGAGTCATGCGGACAGAAGGAACGGTAGATCAAACCAACAACCCTTTGATTAGTGGGCATGGTGCTCTATCTCATAAGCCACAGACGCCTCAGAAATGGACTCGGTTCTACCAAGGCTCCATATCCACCAGATGCACTAATCACAGTTGAATATATTTGGTTTGTGGACTGTTGTTCTCTCAATCAAGCACTTTCACTGCATTGCATTAGACTCACTAATTGGTCACAATGTTTAGAATAAATGATTAGTCAGTTATTTTACTAATAAAAGAAATTATCCAAATATTAAATGACATTGTTAGTTGTCATTGTTAGTTGAAGCCCTGATACTCAAAGTGATAGAAGTACAGTAAATGTAGTGTACATTCCAAATGTTTGTCCCTCTGTGGGCTGAGAAAATGCATATTTTCTTGGGATAATCAGCAGTTGATGCTTAATGTGTCCCATTATTTTTGCCTCAGTCTTGACGGACAGTATCATGTTGGAGAACGCTGTGCGGTTTAACCTTGCGCTCATGTCTTTTTGGTAGGCACTGAGACGCGTGTCTCGGTAGGATTTCATAGTGCCACCCACATTTGAAGGCTTCTAATTAAGTCAAACTGTCTTTCAAATGTTACCTCTGAGTGCAAATAGAGCTATAGAAGTGCTTAAATACAATCTAAATGCACCATGATGTAATCACAGATTTGGCTCAAAAATTGAAGTTTTCACTTTCTCTAGTTTCAGCATATGGTATATACTGCACACTCCTTGTCTACGAGTTTATTAGTGGAGTAGGAGGTAATCCACAAGTTTCATCTAATGCACATCTAAAGAGTTTTACTAGTGATGTGTCAGTCACGTAAAACATGGCTACATGTTGATTACCTAAATACCAGTCTGCACAAAATGAATGAAAGATACCGATGTCCCTGTGGGAAAATAAAAGAATCTCAGCTGGATAAGATTTAAGGCCTTGTAGCTGTTAGGTTGTCTCCAAGCTGCTCTTAACGCTTAACTTTACACCCTGAACCAGGCTAAGAGCTAGTTAAGGTTAATAAAAAGCCACAAAGTCGCAATGAAGCAAAATACAATTATTAAACACCCACTGGACAAGACCATAATTGCCACATTTAAAACACGAAGAACAGTTGCAAACAAAGTCAAAGACAAACCAAGTCTGTAAATAAGTCCATTCAGCTAACCCAGAAAACTCATCAGACCAGTCAGTCTGATGCCTGGGAGCCTTGGACATATCTGATCTCTCTTCTCTTTAATTTCTAAGATTGGTCTAAACTCTTTTTTATTTGTGCATTTGTCATGTTAACACTGTTGGTTCCTGGTGCACCTCATCTGTTTGACTTCTGGTTGTACATTCTGCTTATTAAACTATGCTGCCCCAGGCAACATGCTGTAAATACCAAAGTCTCTTTTTTAAATTAAGTTAAAATATTTATTCAGGCATCAATCCAGTGAAAACCATAAGGGAACAAAAGTGAAATGTACGGGTGTGTTCAGACAGAAAGTGAATGTTTGCCTCGCATGACTTGAACTCTAAATCGTCGTGCGTTTAATCGCCCCAACAGCCAATGTACCTACTGTACAAACATTAGCAGTATGAGGGAGCCAGCGTGTTCCTGCTCAGCCTCTGACTGAACTCTCAACTTACCAACAAGTTATTTTTTCAGGCTTCTTAGCCTTGATTGGTAAGCCAGCAGAGAAGAGTCAGTCAGAGATGAAAGACCTCAGACTCAAACCGTGAGCCTCACACACACATCCATATGTGGGACCCTCCAACACCTCTCAGTTATCAGGAATTCAGAAAGTCTGCTGCTTTGTGTTGTTTCCCAGTAGTGTCTTATTTTTACTCCTGTCTAAAAAGGAGGCAGAGTCATAAAGGCCCCAGGAAATATGCAACATTTTTCACTAAAGTCAAAACATTTTCGACTTGCACAGACATGTCTTTGTGTCATTTTAAATTTTATCTTTGTCTTCCCATTGACTTCGTCTGAACATACACTTAGATTTAATATAGAGCGGGATGTTCACTGGATTGAGAAGTCAGATGCTTTGCAATACAATACACACCAGAGTACATGTGGTTTTAAGAACAACGGGTCTGAGGAATATACCATGTGATTAAGGGACATACTGTAGATCAGAGAAAACACACTGTATGTCTAAGGAAAGAAACTAAAAAAGGGCACAGGGTTCAGAAAACATATGGTTGATGACATAACACAGTATAACACAGATGTGGTCTCCACTCACACAGTGTGAGGACTGGCCACCTCCCAACTTCATATCAGTGACTTCACAGCTAATCACAATAGATGTTACACACACTTTGAAAAATGTGGCTTGAGACAGAAAAAAAACAACTCATTGCATAAGGTGTAGCTGGTTCCAGTAAAAGCACAGTCTTGTCTTTATTTGGAAAGCATAGCCTACGGCTTGGCACGCTGAGCTGTTTTCATTTTCTGCCCTGAAAATTTATGAGCCCCGGGTCCAGGTGCTCTCCCCTATTGACCCTGATTTGTAGACCCAGTGGGAGTCCACAGAGAGGACTTGAAGGCAGAAGGGAACCTGCAAAAATGTGTTGAAATTTGATAGTTAAAAAACTTCTTTAATCTTGTTTGATTCGATTTTCTAGATCTTAATGATTGTTTTTCTTAATCACTGTGTAACTCCCACATAAACTGAAACTTTAGTCTGATTTTTTAACTACATTAGCATCAGTGTTTTTCACTACAGACTGAAATATCCTGACAATTATTGGATGGATTACCTTGAACCTGTTGATACATTAATGTTCTCCAAAGGATGGATTGTATTGGTGATCCTTTGACTTTTCACATCGTCACCAGATAAAAATTCCAGGGCCGGTTCATGGGGTGGCAATCCTGGCCAGCAATTGGGCAAAGGCGGTGTACACCCTGGACAGGTCGCCAATCCATTGCAGGGCTACTTCTTCTCAGTGTCTGAGATTTATTTTTATAACTCTGACATTAATTTCATTTTCTCTTTTTTCTTTTCTATAGTGTGCCGAATAGCTTGCCACAGGAAATGTGAAGTCAAGGTAAGAAACATCATATAAATAAAAAAGTCTTAAAGAAAGAAAAAGGGAAAAAATGTCATGTTTGAAAGGTTTTTGTGGATTAAAAAAAAACTTTACATACTTTTACATGTAAAAGTATGTTGTTGTTTTTTTTTACATGTGTGCGAGTAAAGCTCCTAAACAATCTAAACTAGCCCATTATAATCTATGTGAGCTTATTGGGAGGAAATATGTTTTAGGTGGAGTCAGCTGTGTGGGTGTGTGTGAGAGAGAGAGACAGATAGAGTGTATATACTGTACATGCAGATGTTGGAGAAGGTGGAGTTTATGTTCTGCAAAAAAATCTTAAGAATGTCTAAACAAGTGCTCTTTGTACCAGAATGTGTTTAGATTGGGTGAACTCTGGCATCTTGGAGATTGCCCTGTGTCTAAAAATAAAGACCTCTGGATGGAGCTGTCACATGATTTATCTTGTTTTGGAAAGACGAAGATCACGTAGAAGAACATGAGAGGATAAACAGAGTGAATGTGAGGTTCCTGCGTGGTTTTTAGACAAGGAAAGCTGAATGTTTTGTGTGCAAAGGCACAATTGCTATGTGAAGTTGACAGTAGGATTTGCACACAAACATACGGTATGAACACACATATGGATATCTGTCTACATACTGTATATAACGCACCCTTCAGCTGTTCTACTGTTGAAATAGAGGTTAAGTCCGGCATTGCCTGCTCCCATTTTTACTCACAGGAAATGCCAGAGGTGCAGCGCAGACAGGCCACACTATATGAGGCAGAGGGCTTTGGGCAAAAGGCCTCCAGTGAAAGGTTATCAAGCAACATGACCAAAAATGGGCTGACAAATATGTTACAGCATGTACTGTAGAACAAAGTGAGCTAAATGGAAAGGATACACTACATGCTTGTTGATAACATTTCAATTTTAGGAAGCCAAAGGTCAAATCAGTGGGAGGAGACGTTAAAGGAGCCCAGAACACACTCCCAGTATCTATATATACACAAAAGTAAAGCTTTACATCTCCAAAAGTCACAGCAGCATTTCCTTTTCTAAACATTTCAAGCAAAAATGTCAGATTTGACAGGAAGCAATTTGCCAGCAAGCCTGAGATGAAAAACAAGGGAGTGACTAGAACGGGGTCAAGTGCGATTGCTATCGGCAAAACCACAAGGTGTTTTTGTAAGTTGATTTATGTTATAAACCAGACTGTCAGTCATACGCAGTATTGTCTTCTGTTGGAAATCTAAAATCTTGCTGGGACTGGTGGCCAAAGTACACGCTACAGTTCTAAATCTCTAAGACTAATATATGGCTCACATTTAACCTGGACATAGCAAACAAATGGTTAGACCTGTGGATGTGTGTATGAACATGTGTCTCCCCAACCCTTATGTGTGTTTACTCACAACTGAATGTTAAAAATGCTGTAAATCCTGTCAGTAAAATTTCACTCCTGGGTGCTGACAGGAAGGAGCCAGTTATCGCTGCTGAAGTCAAGATGAGCAATGTTCCAAACCCTTGTACATTTGTACTGTATGTACAGCACTCTACCTTCCAGACTCCATATCCTGCTTTGCTTAAATCCCCTTATAAAAAGGAAGGAGGCAGGATGTCTGGGACTTTCCCACTGTACTGCTGTGAAAGCATTAATAAAAAGTAAAACCTCAGACTACTATAAAGCTCACGGTCTGTTCACACTGATTTCAGTCACACAGTGTAATAGCAGCCACGGTAGAAGCTCCCACTATGCACCTATCATTCAAAAATGCATCATGAGTGGGTTTGGTAATAATTTCCCTTACTGTTTTTGTGTGGTCACTGAAGTCACAAATCAACAGCACACTTTTCCAGTCTAAAACAATGTCCCTTTGTGATGGAAAACAATTCAGTAGAACTCCCTTTAAGATTGACATAAAATATAAACATAATGTACCATATCATATGCTTCCTGTGGTCTGTGTTGTTTATATCAGGGACTCTAACATCTCAGTCTATACTTTTTTTTTTTTTAGTTGTCATTGCATAGCATAAAAACACCAAAAACTAACAATCCAGAAGTCTGTGCTGCACTACTTTAAAAACTGGTCACACATATACAATTCAAACAAAAAAGGCATAGCTGGGCATGGTAGTGTATAGCAAACATCTGCTGAGTCAGCATCCACACTATTGTTATCCAATTTTTTATTATTATGAATTCTTCCATCCATTTTTGGCACTTAACTCCAGCTTGAGTTATACAGTATATTGAACGTTATGTTTGTTCTTATAAAAGCTAAATTAACCTGCTGGATTGCTGAAGGGAGTTTGGTCACTTATCAGAAAAAGACATTAGCTTATAAAGCGGAACAATGTGCACTGTACCTGGCGCTGAAGAGAAGAACCCTGAACAACTTTTGACTCCAGAATCTGAAACACTGACCCCGTCCATCAATAACAATCTTCAGAAACATGTTTCCGCTTCACGTAGTTTTCACTACACATTTATTTCAGTTACAATTTTTATGAATTAAGATTTTACACAAAGTGTGCTTAAGAAATACCTGATGCTTCTTTGACAGTAGTTTACATTTCTATGCCTCTGCACAGGTGACAGCCATGGCTGGAAAAATAATTCTATATGGTGTTAACCTGTACACTTGACCAGCGGTCCCTAACCTTTTTTGTACCAGGGACCGGTTTGATGCATGAAATTTTTTCTGTGGACCGGGTAGAGGTGCGGGGGTTCCAATAACAACAACCTTTGTCAGTTCATAGTACGTAATCTGAATGCAACAATTACACTTTATATTCGGCAATTACAATAATTCTACACTATAATATCAACTCACCATAATGCAGAGCAGTGGGAGCCCTGGGCTTGTTACCCTGCAACTAGAAAAAAATTCCAAGGGCTTGTCTTTTAACGCAGCGTGTTTTGTTTCAATGTGGAGAAGCATTTTTGAGGGTTTCATGGCTTCATTAGCTTGTTGGTCACCGCAATTTAGGCATAGCGGGTGTGGAGCTTGTGTATCACCTGTTGCGATGAACCCATAAGTTAGGTAGGAATTGTGGTATTTTCTTTTAAATGCAGCTTTCTTTTTGCTGGCAGTCTGTGACCCTTCTGCTGTCCCATCATTTCCTCGTCCTTCCTGAAAAAGCTCTCCAGTGAATTTTGTTTTTGGCTCATTTTTTTAAAGGGTTAGCTTGTGTCGCTGATGTGTAAAATGGCGTGCCAGAGTCAAGTGCGGTAGTGAGGCAAGGGCAGAAACAATCATTTTTCAAACTACGACTAATGAAAGAAAAATAACTATAATTTTAACCACGAAATTTTTCTTTGCATCCCAGTACCAAATGATCCACGGACCGTTACCGGTCCAGGGACTGGGGGTTGGGGGCCCCTGCACTTGACCATACAATTCAATTCATTTGTATAGCACCAAATCACAACAAGTCATCTCAGCACACTACATAGTAAGGTCTAGATCTTATTATCATCAGTAGAGAGAAAACCCCAACAAACCCCCCTTGAGCAAGCACTTGGCAACAGTGGAGAGGAAAAACTCCCTTTACCTTTACAGGACGAAACCTTTATAGGAAGAAACCTCCG
Source organism: Monopterus albus (assembly GCF_001952655.1). Classification (NCBI taxonomy): domain Eukaryota; kingdom Metazoa; phylum Chordata; class Actinopteri; order Synbranchiformes; family Synbranchidae; genus Monopterus; species Monopterus albus. The sequence continues at coordinate 656,296 of NW_018128143.1, read as the reverse complement.
ACAGACCCTGACTCAAGGTGGGCAGCCTTCTAAGCCATAAGACTAGGAAAAGCTACACTCTAACCTCAGCGGGCCTACTTGAAGTGCGGGACTCCTTGAAACTTGGCAGAGCGAGATGCCCCAGAGGCCTAACGCTAAAGTACAATAAACCAAATTCTGGGCAGTGATAACCTCTATAACAGCACTTAAAGATACAAAGTGCTGTTTATGTTTGGAAAAAAGCCCAGTTTATCTGTTTAACTTGACAAAATATTGTGTGCCAAAAAAAAAAAAGATTTTTTATGTATTCTGATTGTCTATGGGCTGAACGAGCACTAGAGAAAGTCAGTGTCCCAAACAGTGGTACAGACAATTAATCTAATGTATGTCAGAGTATAAAGTGGACATAGAGCAACAGGCGGCCTCAGGCCGATCTCAGACAGAGTTTACCCCAGTAACCAAAGCAGTGCTGGACTATTAAAATGCCTGAGTGATACACTGACTGTATGTGACCCTGGTAAATGGGTGAGGGGCATGAGGAAGTCAGATGGTTAATAACTAAACTCCGCCCCCTATAGGACATGAGACTAACAGAATACATGGCCATGTTGGACAGACAGGCAGTGTGAGAGAGAGAAAAAGCTAAGTCCCTTCAATACTTCCTTTATGAGTGTATCTGAGGTTCTACAGCAGCAAACTGGTCCCACATCATGGAGGTCGTCAGATGGTTAGTGACCGAAACTCCTCAACCTGGATAATATGAGAAGCAAAGACAGATGTACTCTAAGTTGTCATGGTGACCATGTTGGAGAGAGACAAAAAGCCTAGCAGTCCTCACCTTATGAGTGTCCTCCCATGCAGCCACGCTATGACCAGCACTGCTTGTTGTGGTGTCTCATGTCACTCATCTGTAGGAGGCGCTGAAGGACAGGACTGTCTAAACAGCCCATAGATAATCTGTTAGAATACATTAAAAAAAATTTATTTTTTTTTAACACACACAATATTTTGTCAAGTAAAACAGATAAACTGGGCTTTTTTCTAAACATAAACATCACTTTGTATGGTTAAGTGCTGTTATAGAGATTACCGCCACCCAGACTTTTATTAAAAACTGTTTAGTGTTAGGCCTCTGGGGCATCTCGCTCTGCCAAGTTTCAAGAGGGAGTCTTGTGCTTCAAGTAGGCCCGCTGAGGTTAGAGTTTAGCTTTTCATAGTCATTAAAAAAAATTATTTTTTTTTAACACACACAATATTTTGTCAAGTAAAACAGATAAACTGGGCTTTTTTCTAAACATAAACATCACTTTGTATGGTTAAGTGCTGTTATAGAGATTATCGCCACCCAGACTTTTATTAAAAACTGTTTAGTGTTAGGCCTCTGGGGCATCTCGCTCTGCCAAGTTTCAAGAGGGAGTCTTGTGCTTCAAGTAGGCCCGCTGAGGTTAGAGTTTAGCTTTTCATAGTCTTAGATTTTCCGGATGTTGGGAGGCCTCCCAGCAGGTGCATTTGTCCCACTCCTGCAAAGCGTTATGCCACTGACGCGGGGATACTTTAGAGAGTTTCATACTTACATTGTCATTAGACCTGGTTTACGCGGTACCAGCTGGGGGTGCAAATGGGTTCTTGGGAGCAAGCCTGGCAGAGACAGACAACTCAGATCACTAAACAAGCTCTGAGACACTCAAAGTGAGTCTATTTGTTTAAAATTCCATAAGAATGACAGGAATGATCCACTCACCCCAACCAGTCGAGGCAGAAGGCCGCCCACCTTGAGTCGGGGTCTGTCGGAGGTTTCTTCCTATAAAGGTTTTGTCCTGTAAAGGTAAAAGGAGTTTTTCCTCCACTGTTGCCACAAATTGTCCGCTACTGATTTGAAGAGGTCAGCATTCTGTGCCCAGCTGGCACTGATTTTGCTGACAGTAACAGATCAGTACACTCTACAGTAATTATTATTATTTTTTTTATTTTAATGCACCTCTGCTCATTTCATGTTCACTATGTTTTTCAACCCTGCATGAGACTAATTGACATCCTTGAATTAATGCTTAACAAAACTTTTTCTAGTTTGCTAGTGTTTCAAATTATCATTCCATTCATCAGAAGATGCTGCACACTTTTTCATTTTTAAACCTTCTGTGACTTAAATGTAGTACAGAGCTAACTTCCTCATAAATAAGTCACACCAGAAAGTGAGATAAACTGTCCATTAATAAACATATTCTTCTTTCGCACTAAGTATAGGAAGTATTACATAACCCCAAGCAAAGTATGAAAGATGACCGCAAGGTATTGAATGCTGGTACATGCATTAACAACTTCCTTCCTATTCCATGGTGGCCCTGCAGAGAATGAGAAATAGAAAAGGGAAGCAACCAAAAGCCCATGTCAAAATCAGATCACCGTGACAGACTTAGGGCAGGCACATGTGCAGGGCAAACATAATGTGGATGTGGTTGGGTCATAAACATAATACTCCCTTGGGTCTTTGCCATAGCATCTGTATGTACTGTACTTTCAAGTAGGTGGTTCCTAGTCTGATCAAATACAGAGACAGCCAACAGCTCTAAAGCTACAGTAAGTGAATTAGCAGTCACACGGCACAACACATGCTTGCTACTCTGCCCTCCTCCTTGTGACAGTAATTGTTTGCAAGAACACGGAAACAGCTTAATCATATGGCCTCTTATTTGAGGGCTCTTACTGAATCATAAGAGATGTTTTGGTTTTTAGTTTCATTAGGATTTTCACTTGGTTTCATATCCTGAAGATAAGAACATTCACTGAGTCTAAATATTTGCAGTCCAAGATGTCAAACATTGGGATGTTTCAGGTAATGCAGTGAGAACACTACAACTACAACAAGATGCATTAACAAATGTTTTTTTTTCAATGTAGGGGCAGCAGGACAAGCTGTAAGGACAAAAATGACATTTTATGGCTAAAGTTGTATGGGCCATAAAACCAAAACAAACAGCTGCAAGATGCTAAAACACTCTTGTAGAGCTTACGGGAAATTTAGAGTTGAGCTCCACTTCCTGGTTTCAGGGCAGGTTCTGGTCACGTCACCATGTTATGGTCTTTTCCTGTGAAGAGAACGGCCTACCTCAGTCCTCCTGGTTCCCGGCCTGTTACTCAGCTTTTGTCTTCAGCCTGCCTGAGAACATATATGTACACTGTTATCTTCAGCCAACCTGCAAAAATGCCTTCAATTCTGCACCAACCTGTGCCACTGTCCTCCACAGCCCTCCTGCCAGGTTATCTTTATTACTCTCTGGACAGCTCCTGCCATCTTCTGGTTCCACCATTATACTGAGCAGTGCAACCTTGAAATTATTCTGACATTAAATCCTCTTACAAATGTACTTGTCTGTTTCTGTGTTACATTTAGGTGCCACAAAAGCTGAAGACCCTGACAGAGTTGGGTGTTAATCCTCTGTGGGTTTGTTCACAGTGACTCATTTAACCTTCCATTGTTGACATAAAACCATTGTTTGGTGCAACTTTAATTTTTACCTTACTAACTTTAAGTGTCACTGATCTGTGAACTTCATAAAATCAAAAAACAATCATCTGTTGTTGTTCCAGTAGGTGGGCAAATGTCTTACATAAGGAGCAGTGGCTTATAGCCATGTAGTTAGTGACTGCATAGTAGCAACATGTGCATAGATACAGCAGAGAAAACAAACGGGAACACCCTTAACATGATGTAGAAATCACGAGTTGCTGGAAAGAATGTCACCAAATGCATGCAGGAGACAGAGATGGACGAAACAAGTAAAGTTAAATTCACTACCCTATAAAATTTGGTTTCCAAACTTTTTTGGCACAGTTGCTGAGCAGGCCTTACTAAACTCCCCTGACCACTACAACAGCTGCTGGTGAAATGCCTTTTGGGAAGACACATCGTCAGTACATACTGAAAAGAGTTTGGTAACTTTTTTGTTCAAGTTCCCCACCCATATATCTCCAGCCTGTTCTATGAATCAAAGTGACAGCTTTGCTGCCCCATGCCTGCTTCCTTGGTGTCTGAGCTTCTGCTGTGTAATTATAATCAACCATAGAAAAATCTGTATACTGCATGGGCGTTGGTGAGACGTCCCACTGGGCGCTGTGGGACAGTGGTCTGCCTGACTCTGCTGTTGCTTGGGAAAGCCTGAGTCAGACTCGTGAAACTGAACCTTACCCAGACAGCACTGTCTGTCCCTCATTCTTTCTTCCTTATTCATTGTTTATCATTGATTTGATCTGTTCCTCTGTCTGTATGTCACGTATTCCCCAAGAGCCCTTGTTTTTCTTCTTCTGTCCTCAGCTCTGTCCTTGCCTTTCATCCAACTCATAAAGCATTTCATCTCTGGATTTGTTCTTCTTTGCTTATTACTCAACTTTTGTGGAAGAGCCACTGTGTTTTGCCAGTTTGAAAAGTGATATTAAAGAACAGTGACATCCCATGGGTGCATTTGTCATGTACAGAAAGGATTTGTTCTGAGTGAAAGAGAGACTTGTCAACAGTTTAGTGATCAACCATAGTTGAAATTCTATCTTTGACAAACTAATACTGATAATTCATGTTCTTACAAGAACAAAAAGACCAGTAAAAGTAGAAAATTGTGGTATGGCAGTCTGATGGTTGTCTTTGATGTTATTAGTGTGATGGCAGACATTCACAGGAACATGATGATAATAAAAGCCAGGAAACAGGAAATGGATCAGAAACATCTTAGCCTCAAATATATACACATAACTTTCCCAGGCATTAGAATCCTTAGCATATGGGAGCCCAGTCTCACATGAACACGCAGAACAGCTACGTTGGTCCACAGCGTAAAACATAGTAATGTCACAATAACAGCTGTAAAATTGACATGGCAACATTTTTGTATAGCAACCAAGTCTCCTTCTCCTTGTTTTAATTCATGGTGTTTTATGGCTGTTGGCAAACAAACAAACAAAAACAAAACAAAAAAAACCCTAAATGCTGCGTTACTGCCACCATCTGGACTGGAGTGTGGATCAGGAAGTCAAATGGTTTGGAACCATAGAAAGTTAAAAACACTACATTGCTAGTTGCAGTGGATGGATGGGTGGAACAAACAGTCTAGCACGCCAACAACTGGAGGTCATGTCCCTCGTGCAACATTGTACTTTTCATTTGAGAATGTTTTCACCAAATCCATGGTCTTTGCATAGCCTTAACCATATAGTTTCTGTCCCTCAACTTTTCACTGCCAGAAAGATTGTCATGTCACAAGTTTCCATCCAGAAAATCAAATCAAATCAAATCAAATTTTATTTGTATAGTGCCAAATCACAAAAGTCATCTCAGGACACTTTACAAAGTAAGGTCTAGACCTTACTGTTATCAATATTATTACATAGGGAAAACCCAACAAATCCCCTTGAGCAAGCACTTGGCGACAGTGGGGAGGAAAAACTCCCTTTAATGGAAGAAACCTCCGACAGACCCTGGCTCTTGGTGGGCGGCCTTCTGCCTCGACCGGTTGGGGTGAGTGGATAAAGGAGAGACAAAAGAAGAAAAGCAACAAGACACAACAAACAATCAAACAATGCTGCAATGTCACAATTTTGGAGGCGTTATTGTGAGACTAGTACATTTTGTGTTGAGGACCAGTGTAGCTATTCTTCATTTTGCTGTGAGAATAAGTTGCATACAGAACTGTTGGTATACATCACTGCATTTCAATGAGTGTGGTAACCCAAGTACAGTAACTTGGAAAAAAAGAGGCACCAAGGAACAAGTAGAATTTCCACCTCTCAGAATAAGGCAAGTCCATTAATTAAATGGCCATGTTGTTTTGTTACCATGAACCACATGTTGTGTCTGTGACAGCCCATCCCTTCCTTCCTGGCCCTTGTCATTAAAAGTGCATTAAATAACACTTACCAAGCCAACATCTGGTGAACATGACTTCAAACAAAGGTGTTGCTTTTAGAGCTACCTTCCACGCAGCCACTTCAGTGTAACAAAGACAGTGGCCATTCTTTCCATGCTGAGGTGTAACACTTAATGTAACACTACAAATTTGTTCCAAACCTTCTCTGTCTGCTACTGGATAAAAGGTTGTGAAGCCCTATTAAAATGCCTTTAGAATCAGTGGCTTTCAGAGCTACCTGACTATCTTCAGGAGCACAAGTGAAAATCAGTGTTTTGAAATTAACAATTAATGTGAAATGTGTTGCCCACAGTGACAAAGCCACAGAGAATCATTACCCAGCCCTGCAGTTTTCTGCAGCTCTAGTGGCCTTTGTTTCAGCTAAATCTCTTGGTAATTTTATAGTATCAGTGTCAGTGCTCTCGTCGATGCTGTCTCCAGCAGCAACTTTTGCTTGAGTTTTTTTTTTAATCTCAACTAAAAGCTTGAGAGGTCAGCAGTATCTCTGACAGATCAGAAGACAACTGAAATGACTTTACTACAGCTTCTACAGCAGGGATAATTGATAAATTATGAATGGTGTCCAAGTTGTTATTTAGAGGCTTCTTCCAATCTCAAAGCAGAAACCATGAACATTTACATACTGCTCCTTCTCCTTAACTTCCAAGAGCCTGCAAACTGCAAGCCAGCATAATATAATACATTTGTGGGAAACCTGAAGTACTCTGAAGCCCCACAAGACAATAATACAACAGAGATCTATACCCAATTGCACTGCCAGTGATGATAAAAACTAGTTGATAATATACCTTTAATTATATATTATCAACTGGTTTGAACTTATGGTTCAATAGACACTAAAACACCTGTCCATGCAGAAAATGTGACATTATTATACTGAGCCAACAGCATCATTTACAGGCTTAGTGCATTAGAGTTTTCATTATTGGGCCTATGATCTGTTGCCTTAAATATTTGGACCTTGGTTGAAAATAAAAATGCAGTATCAGCTTTGATGGTGCTGGACTCATTCTGAGCACAGCTGCTTTGTCTCACTCAAAAAGATGACAATGTGTCCAGCAGCTGACCTGTCTGCTGTGCAGAAAAGCATTTATGTTGAGGCTACAGTCAGATCACAACCCCATAGCATAAGATTTAAATTAGGGCTGTCAAAATAATGCTTTAAATTTGATTAGTCAAACAGAAAAAGTGTTGAAAAATTCAAATTGATTAATTGTGTTCCATGGTGCCCTTTGACTCAATAGCTCATTGAAAATGTTCCGGCCACAGCAGCTTTGTAACATGATGGAAGCAGATGAGAAAGCACTGCTTGGCCAGATTGAAGATTAACATTTAAAAAGTAGCCTGATGGAGCTATTGATAAGAGCACCATTTGCTGCAGTTTCTGCAGTAAGGAATTTTCATACCATTGGAGTACATTAAGCCTCAACGCAAAGCATTTGGCAGTGAACCTGGAGGTTGAGCTAGGACAGCCCCTGATGCTAGCAGCAAGCCTTGTTAAGCCGCACTTGACCAGGCTTTCAGATGCAAATTGTATAAGTCCACCAGTGATTGACTTACTAAGTACATTGGAAAATGGATTGTAGTGGACTGCAGACCAGTTCTGGTGGCAGAGGACATGGGGCAAGCAGAGCTTTTGCAGATGGCATCTTCTAAGATAACTTACAAGCCTCCATCAAGAAGCACGATTGTGTCAAAAATCCTGCAGCTACAGAAAAGAGAATAAAAGAAGATGTAGTAGCAGGAGCTAAATGTATCGCACTGACTGAGGATCACTGGATTTCACTTAGCAATCACAATTAGCATTAACCATGCTAAAAACTGACATCAGGCACTACGATTATGATGCCAAGGACTGAGAAACTGATGGACTTAGCTTTACCATTTCTCTTGCTGAAGCATTTTTGAATTTATTTCCTCATCATATTAGGTCATATTTGTGATTGTTAGATGGACAGTGAAACATAAGAATAAAAGCCATGTTATTCATCGATTCATTCATCTGCATCATTTTAAATACTTTCACAGTAAAAGTTGATGTGTTTGATTCAGATTAATTAATCACATAGCATGTAATTAATTTGATTCATTTTTAATCTAAAGCTCAACGGCCCTAATTTACATACTTAATGGACTTACCTCGTGGATGTAACAATGATTTTATTGACACTTGTGACATCTCACATACCTTGTGAGCCATAGTTCACTTGATTTGTAACTTTCAGTCATATGACTTTAAGCAAAACAAGACAAGACATGCTGACTACTTGTCAATAATTTTAGCTAGGGAACCTCAAGTGACTGAATCAAGTGCTTTGGTGCCATCGCAAACTTTACAGCAGTATACAGCAGTATCAGTAGAGAAAGGGCATTTGACAGCAGCATAAAGTCATGACATCGTGAAGTAAAACTGTTTTGTTTTGTTTTGTTTTGCACTGTGCAGCCATGTAACAAATTAATATTTTGCCTGCATATAAATCAGAATGGTCAGCCCAGGTGAAATCACATGAACGAATTATACACTTCTTCTGGATTAGTTCATTCATTTAAGGTACTTTATGTAGTGTTTATATATTCTGTATTGTACTAAACAATACTCTACATGTCTGCAGTTTTTAATCTTCACTTACGAGTTATCAAAATAACATGATTAGGGGCAGGGTGAAGTGGAAGACTTGCAGTACCTAGCGTATCAAGCTAGTGGATGATAAATATACCCTGTATGTCCTTTGTGCCTCTGACACTGTTTGACTTTGGAGTTTGGATTCATTCATGATACTCCCTCTCTCTTTCTCTCGTTGTACCTATACTGTACAGTGAATGTGTGTGTTTGTGTGTAAGACAGAGAGGGAAGTCTGAAAGACACTGAAAAGGCGGGTGGATAGGGAGAACTCATGTTTAACCTATAACTTGATGAGCTTGATGAACAAAAAGAGAATGAAGAATTAAGGTTGTCAAGAAGGTGTGTGTGTGTGTGTGTGTACAGTATGTGTGTGAAAAGAGCTGCGCTTTGGTTTCATGAGCTCATGTCCCGTTCCCCCTGATCTCTTAGGGAAATTCACTTCAATATTTTTTCTCTTTTCTCATTACTCATGTGTCTCCCCTATTTGGGAGGAGGGTGAAAATCGGCTGAACAAGAGGGAGGAGAAAACCCAGGCAGCGAAAGAGAGAATGTAGCCAGACTTTGTCTGCTTATTCAGCACTGAGTGCTGCACTGCGCCGTTTCCAGTTGTGGGATGTTCAGAGTTGCCTTGGTCTTCACTTCTCCCCACTCTTGCGCTCACAAAAAGACTTTCATTTTTATGCTAATTTTCTTGGAGGAGGAGTGAGAGAGGGTGAGGAAAGCCAGACTATTAGCTTGGAGCCTGGAACACACACACATCAAATCTCTCTGTCTCTATCTATCTGGCACGCACACATACACTCCTCCAGTTCTGTGCTGCACCAAGGTAACAGTAAGTGGATTTAGCTGGAGCCATCTCGCTGGAGCGCAGAGAAAACCTCTCTGCTTCAAAGAGAGGGGAAAAGGAAAGGACAATGCAGCATTAA
>NW_018128143.1:642168-646828 GCF_001952655.1 Monopterus albus | reverse complement strand
AAAGACAACCACATACAGTGAAACAGGATGGCCACCGCGGTGTTTCAGGTAAGAAGCGCACTTGTGCTGCTGCCTGCCTGGTGTTTGAGCTCCTGGCTGTCCCAGGTGCTGGCTATAGCATGTTCTGTTTCACAGCAGACCCTCCGCACTGTGGATTTGCTTGATTGGGAGAGTTGAAGAGAGAAGTTCTAAGTGCTCTCAGATGGATGTGTTTTCAGGCATGTGTGTGACCTGGCACCGGTCCTGTACTAATGTGGGTTATGTTGGCAGGTTTTACCGCATGTGAGCAATTGTAATCTGTGAAATAGATGTACAGTTTGTATGTGCATTTAAATGGACATATGTATAAAGAAGACATATTAATGTGTGTTTATAAGTCAGCATGTACAGTAAAAGTGATTAATTGGGTTGTTTTGTTCATTGTGTTAGTTTATGTAATATAAAGCATCGCTTGTCTCTGTTACGCTTGTGTCTATTTGTGGTCTCATTGGCTTACTGTGTTTTGTGGTTGGTGGTTCATGAGTGACAGTGGTGGCACATGTTCCCTTTAGTTTTCAGGGTTTTTTAAAAATCTCTTCTGTCTTCTGTTGAATTCATGAAAAGAATGTGTAGCATGTTTGATGATATTTTAGTGTGTGTGTTTATGTTGTAATCACGCTTCTTAGCTGGAGGTTAAAAGAGTTTGAAAAGAAACTGCTATCAAGCATTTGTGATAGAAAGTGATATGCCACCTATCAAAAGTATATTGTGTGTGTGTGTGTGTGTGTGTGTGTGTGTTAGCTGTCTTCCACTGATTTCAGTGTTTCTGTCTCTGCAGCCATTGACTGAGCTGCAGAGTTTCACAACTGGAACTTGCAAAAGTTGTTGCACAGACAACATGGCCTCAGGCCCGAGAAAACCCGACAGTATTTTGGGAATTTTTGGCGCATAGAGTGAAACAGAGTTCCCTTCATTTTGCTTTGAAGTGGGGAGAACAAGTATAAGGACATCTTTAGAAAACATAGAACTTATTCTTAAACAGATTTGCAAGGTAGCACTGAACACTGGCAGCTGTCGCCCCCGTCTGTGTGGTTGTCTGGATTCTTCATGGATTTGCAGTATCACATTTTACAATAAGGGTTAAGTTCTGTCTGGTCCCTCAGATATGCCTTTAATCAATGTATTAATGTGGTATTTTCATTACAGGCAGAAGCAGGTCCCTTTAGATTTACTTGGAATCCTCCCTGTGACTCTCTTTATACACCTATTTCACCACCACATTACTCAGCCAAATCAGCAGAAATGACACAACCAAATTTACCTGTTAGGAAATCTCAGAACACAGATTTGATGTTGGGCCATTACTGGCCCCATGTCCTCTGAGCATTTTGTATATACCCTTGTTGCTTTGAAGTTCCCATCAAGTACTGTAGAATGCACAGGCCCAAGTGATTAGTGCATGGCTCATCTGGATCTGTTACAAATTTCTCTACCAATTTGCAGTTAATCAAGCAATGTGCAATTAACTGACACCCAGTACCTCAGGCATCTCTGGTCTCCTAGGGGGTGACTCGGCGGGGGTAGGGGGCTCTGTGGTAACGTTGCCATATCTACCTTGGCAGTGTAAAGTAAGTATCTGGTTGTTACTTTGTGAGTGAGTGAGTGTGTGTGTGTTACTAAAGAGTCAAAGGGATTTGCAGTGGTAAACACCTGATATGGATTATATCATGAATACGCTGTCCGTTACCATAATGTGCTTGCCAAATGGTGCTAGTGCATAGTAGAGTCATGGTGTATTTGCGGTATATAAAATGTTAGGTCTGACATCAGAATTGTCATTAGTTGTATATAATGTGTGATCATAGCTGTGTGATACAACCCTTCTCCATTTACTGTACCCAGTGTTTCTGAATTCCTTGGAAACATTCCTCGGCCAACATAAATGTAACACAGCACTGTCCTGCCTGGACGGCAGTGTTACCCATGGCTCTTGGTTGTGTGGGAATGGCTGGGAATGGCCTGCGTCAGACTGGATTTCAGCAGAGACATTTTTCATCATTGTTGTCTGAGGTTCTAATCCAATCCTCTGCCCCTCCTTTAGGGGAGTCATGATAGATGCTTAACCACAGCCTCAGTCAACCACACATGCAGCCAGGACAGACAAGTACAAGGACAGACACAAGGTGTGTGCTGAGTGATTCTTTGTGTGTGTGAGTGTGTGTGTACTCTTGTACTTGCTATATAGTGAGGACCAAAAACATTTTTTTTTTTTTTTTGCTACAGAGTGAAGAAAGTGAGGACGCGTCGGTCAGTCCTCACTTTCTGAAGAACCTTTTTGAGGGTTAAAACTTGGTTTTAGGGTTAGGGTTAGAAATCATTTCAGGTTAGGGTTTGGGTTAGGGTTATGGTTACACATTTAGTTTTGATGGATAAGGTTAGGGTAAAGGGCTAGGCAATGCATTATGTCAATAAGTGTCCTTACAAAGATAGAAGTACAAGTATGTGTGTGTTTCATGGATTAGGGATGGACCATAAAAACCACCAGCAAGAATTCAATAGGCTTTTGACCTTTAAATCCGTCATATTAATATGATAAAACTGCCTTTTTTTACTTTTGGGAGATTAGGGTTCTCACAACATCTTTGCTACTGCTCTACTATTAACAGAGACTAACTGTGTCACTGCATTGTTGCTGTTTTGTTGTTGCTCTGCTCTGTAACTATTTTCCAGTTGTGAATGCTAACCAAGTCTGCAGTGTAAAAACAGCTGATTAGATTCACAGAGTTGAGGATGGGTGAGTCACCTTGGTTCATTATGTTAACTCTAAACAGGAAAAACTTTTATCAGATGATTTGTTTTAGTTCACAGAAATAGAAGCAGATGATTCATTGATTTAAAAAGAAGCATTGCTTAATTAAATAAAGATATGCTCCAATACAGTGGCTCTTAGAGTAGTACACCCACATTAAAACCTCCCTCACATGCTAGCGAGAAACTTAATCACCAGTTCCAGGGGTGCAGTTATGCCTGAGAACTGAAGTGGTGAATTGGTGATGTAGGATGGAAATACTCTGTCCCACTAACGACATGAGGTCAACGGAGGAATCTTAGTACATATTTGTCAAGAACAAAATGTTCCTCAGTGGCTGCTGTCTGTCATAGCTGCACGACATATCAGCAGCTTACTTAAATAATGGCATCCCAGTGGAACGTGCCTCTGTTTCCACGAATCTACGTCCAACGTGATGGAGTGTATATGAAGTTGACAGGATACAGTATCTCTGTCTGGCTCAAATCATCTCCATTACAAGTTATTCTAGACCTCTCATAACCCCCTCCATTCCCCCAACTCTTGTCCTACTCCAACATACTTATCAATCTTTCTCCACTACATGCCGTTCTTCTCTCAGGGGCCCTGCTCTTTTGGGTGCCCTTCTCACTGCCATGACTCCTCAGGCCTGGTCAGTGTTTTCACACGATGCTGCTGATGCAAGCTTTTAACAGCTAGCTGACGTGTAGTCAGGAATTATTGAGTGTCCAGGTTAGAGCAATGCTTTTAGAACATCCTCTTTATGTGTTTGAACTACGTAAATATTCTGTGTTCAACACAGCCATGCAAACTAAATGAAAACAGGATAGCTTTGAACATTGATGCCATTTTTATTGTCTGCTTCTTGCTCAGGGAAGTAGTTACCAGGGTTACCGGTATATTGCCTGCTACTAGTTGTGTTTATGTTAAAGCTGCTGCACAGCACATGGATCACACCCCTTATTTTGCCTGATCAGTCCTCTTCTAAGGGCTGTGTGGGTGTGTGCAGACGGTGACTGATTGACATCTCTCTCACTGTGCTGTTAGCTTTGATATACTAAGCCTTAATATGATACAGATATTGCTAATACTTTAGCTGCTGCTAAACCTCTACCAACTGACAGGTAACAACAACACCGTGAGCCAGTCAGCATTACATATAAATAATGAAGTTAGTGAACTCTGGAAACCCTTCCTCAAAGCAGTCTGTATAACAGTTACAGAAGCAGGTTTAGAACTGCAAAGTCATTGGCCGGAATAAAAAACAAGAAGACAGGCTCTTTTGTCCCTCAAACGTTATGACCGAAATACTGATCAAGGTATTTTATGTTCTGTATTTCTAACAGAGCTGCTCAAGGGGCAAGATTATCATCATCAAATCAAATCAAATTTTATTTGTATAGCTCCAAATCACAACAAAAGTCATCTCAGGACACTTTACAAAGTAAGGTCTAGACCTTACTGTTATCAATATTATTACATAGGGAAAACCCAACAAATCCCCCTTGAGCAAGCACTTGGCGACAGTGGGAAGGAAAAACTCCCTTTAACGAAAGAAACCTCCGACAGACCCCGCTCTTGGTGGGCGGCCTTCTGCCTCGACGGGTTGGGGTGAGTGGATAGAAGAGAGACAAAAGAAGAAAAGCAACAAGACACAACAATCAAACACTGATCAGGTCGATGTGGCTGGTGACTGCTCGTCAGAGACGTAGAGCTCCAGGGCCAGGGCAACCTGCAGAAAGGTACAGGGAGAGAGAGAGGACACACTACAGGAGAGAGGAGACACAAAGTTAGTGATGTGTAATGGTAGCATATAGAAGCATAGGGATAGAGGAAAGAACAGGAGAGGAGAGAAACTCAGAGCATCATGGG
>NW_018128143.1:623724-641397 GCF_001952655.1 Monopterus albus | reverse complement strand
GAAATTTATGTTGTGCTTCCTGATAATATTGCCTAAAGGGAGCATGTATAAAGTGAAGAGAATTGGACCTAACACAGAGCCCTGTGGAACGCTGTGACTAACTTCAGTTTGTGTGGAACATTCGTCATTAACATGAACAAATTGAAATCTTTCTGATAAATAAGATTTGAACCAACTTAGCGCAGTTCCTTTAATCCCAATAACATGTTCAAGTCTCTGCAGTAAGATGCTGTGATCGATGGTGTCAAAAGCAGCACTGAGATCTAAGAGGACAAGTATGGAGACAAGTCCTTTGTCCGAGGCTAGGAGAAGATCATTGGTGACTTTCATTATACATGCTTTACCTGTGTAGCTGCCATATGTGACTAGATAGCAGCCTGTTTGCTTTGTTTTCAAACTGGCCCCAGAGTACACTGACTGTCAGATGTCATGATAAGCATCACGCCTCTAGTACCGGCATTGTGGAAGCTGTGTAAAATGAACACAGGAGCGGCAGTTTGTTGGCCAAGTTTAAGTTCTGTGTAAAATGACAAAATCCACTTCGAAATACTGGCAGCTCGCCACGCAATCTCTATGTAAAAGGGGTGTTCAGAATCAAAGCAAAGCAAAGCAAATGCCAGAGTCAAACCTGAGTTGTTGATGTATTAGCACCGTGCTTTGTATTTTCATCCTCCTCCGTAAACCTCCTGTTTCTGCTGCGGTGTCTGTAGTAAAAAGCAATGCTTCATTCGTTTAAGAACTACATTGCATTGGGTTATAATCCAACAATCACATATCCTCCCTGCAAAACTTATCTGCATTTGCAGTTTAGTTGCATAGGAATGTAATCTTTAGAAGAGAGCATTGGCTGATTTGAAACGGAACTCAGATAAACAGCTTGAGAATATTACAGTAAACTGATATCACAAGCCACACACACTAATAATCACGATTTTAAGCGAACCCTGACAGCAGGACTTTTACTTTACTTCAGTTTCTAAGTAGGCATTCATTATAGTATGGGTTATAATTTGTGTATGCACAGGGCACTGTACATGTGAGTGTAGGCTGAGCACCACCTACAGATGTTATACTGTAAAACATGCCATGCTGTGGAAGAAATGATGAACAATTGCGGTAAAATTGGCCACTTATCGCGGCAGAGCATGACACTTTGAGCGCCCACATCTGTATGTGCAACTGTAAAGCACAGAGCTTAAAAAGTACACTGAGTACATGTTCAGTGAACTTCCCCTGAAAGATAAAATATCGCTGGGACAGATATGGGAATAAAGTGCATGCTTCACTCTATTGATGCAGTACAACAAACAAACAAAAAAAAAGCATGATCCTTGATCTATTTTTGCCACAGCAGCTTGCATCATTATCAACAACACGCTGCATTCACAATTTAAACACCGCTGTCACCCTCGTGAGTATTAAGGCAAATGTATTATCGTATTAAGGTAAATTTACTGTGGCTGGTTATACTGTCCTGTCATAAGGGACCAGAACCTGCTGTACAGTGTCATAGTATTTAATATGCCTTTTAAACTGGACGTTTGGGTTCATCGCTCATCTTCTAGTTGTACAGTAGCTTATACCCCAGAGTTGTTTTGTCAGAGTGCTATTCAGTCATCTAGATAAACACTACTTTCACTAGTCAACCTTTCAATCGAAGATTCAGCCATAAGATATACTGTTATTAGGTCTGATGCATTATGAGGAAGAAATTGAATGATAAGTGCATCATTTAGGGGACGCTGTGGCAACAAACCGTAATATAATGAGTCACTTCATGAAAAAGTTTCCAAACATCAGGAAGGCTATGGCAACTGACATTTAGCTGAATGTCATGTCTAGTCAATTATATTAGAGCCAACATTAATGACAAGTTAACCACTGTCGTCAGTGTACTAAAACATCTGATGTAAAGGTCAGGCTGAGAGTAGCCTGCCCACATCAGAATAGCTCGCATTCTCCCTCATGCTAACTAGCTGCTTCCTTTACTTGCTGATGCTGGAATGGAACTTTGCACCGTCGCAGTCTGGTGAAGCAGTCACAGCCAGAATTTCCCAGAAACCACAGGGAATATTTATGTAAAGGCAGGGAGCAGGTGAGCACTCAGCAGTGGTCTAGCCACAGGTCACGTCATGGGAAACCGCTATGTGAAAAAATACTCTGAACAAAATAAAACAAAAAAAAGGTCATCTGGAAAATCTGCATGGAAACACTAAGGTGCTAACAGACTTTTGAAAAGAAGCCTGTGAGTTGCTAACAGCTGCAGCATGCTAGCAGCATGGCTATGGTGACACCACACAGTTAAAATCTGTGGTTGTCAGTAAAATATCTCAACAACTAAGTTAGTCTTAATCCAATACAGGATGTGAGTGTTTCCAAGCTATCGCAAGATAAAAACAGAACAGTCATAGAACCATACTTAACCATACTTTCTCAATCTGAATCAAGCATGGAAACAACCTATAAATCTCTCGGATGTTTTGGACGTGATTTAACCTGTGGCTCCTAAACCACATTTGAATTTTAATGAAAACCTACACGCAGTGTTTGTCCATACTGTGTGGTGCATGGGGAGGAGGCCTGGCGAGAGTGTGTGCACTGATGCTATCGGGAGTATTCAGATGAGTATAATATAATAATGGTTAATTGTGTTGTTGCATTCTGTGCATGCTTATGTTAACAGCATTAAACAAGAGCCCATTTCCTGCAGACAAAGGTCCATCAGACATCTCTGTCTTGTAGGACTGTGTTCACATGCAGTCAGCTTCCAGATAGTTACTTACACACTCCAGACGCAGCCGCATTATGTAACTAAAGTTGATAAACTGAATAAGTTAATAATTCTCACTAATGACGTGACCGGTGAAGTCTTAAATATACGATGAACTGATTCTTTATTTGCAGTAAAATCTCTGCTATGCTTATGTCTATAAATCTCAGCAGAGTGATAAACTGCAGCAAAGACAAGCACATTCCAGCTTTACCCTGAGCAGTGAAATGATTGCAATGCAGGTTAACTTGTTTCCACTGTGGAAAAGCGCATGGGGCCCGGCCCTCTGTACTGGCATATAAACACACTGCTGCCCTGAGTGCTTTTATGTTTACCCAGATCTTTGCATCTGGCACATCCCAGCAGAACTCTTCAGTGTGCAAATTCAATTTGTGAGGCATAACCAGTTACAGAGGGCTTTCTGCAGCCGTGATGGTGCAGTGTGTCAGCCTGTATGGACTTTATGGGAGATCATCAAAGCTTCTCAGCCAGTAATCATTACTTTACTGCAGTGTTGGTGTATCTCCTGTATGTATATTGTATGATTATTTAATAATCCACACTTCTCTACCTTGTCTCTTTGTACCCTTCCATGTTTTTTTCCTAACCTATCTATGTGAAAGTTATGGCCTCTGTTTCCGTCAAGCGACAGTTGTGGAAAATCTCAGATTTAGTGAGCAGATTGGACTGCAGGACATGTACAGGGCTGGATGGCAGACACACACCGTTCCTTGTCTCTGCACCGCTGATTTATGTTTCTTAAGATAAGACGCACTTCAGGAATGGAACAGTGTGTCTGTTTCTTTTCTTTTCTTTTTTTCATGTCCTCATCTTTGTGCAAACATACAGTATATACTGTACATAGCGTACTATGCTGTTGCTTTTGACTGCTGGTCATACATCTCCAGATGATGCTACCTTAGACAAGTTTCTCTATTCTTTGGCATTTTATAAACTGATTACTCAATAAAATAATGATAATAATAAAATGTTATTGATAATGAAAGGCCCTACTGTTCAGTGTAAGCACCACCTAAATGTGTTTGCAGTAGAGTAACTGAATGTGTCATGGAACAAGTTGTCTGCGTGTATACCTGATAAAGAGGCAGATCAATGTCACTGCAGGAGCACCAAACCAAATAGAGATAAACTTTGATACCTCAAACAAATATGAAGATAAATAACATGATAAAGAATATGTACTGGATGTTAGTCTGCCTGTGTACAAACAACTTGAACCCCCAAAGGGATCTAACAGTCTCAGTATGTTCCTCCTCCACAGCCGGGACTCCAAGTGGCCTCCGGCCCACTGGAGTGCCTGTTCAGTCTCATCCTGTCTTTGTTGGATGGGACTGACAGCATGGAGAGGGGAGAAGCTATGGCTTGTTTCTTTTGCTCCAAAGTTACAGCAGGGGTCACGTTCCCTTCCCAGGCTCTTTCAGCTAAGAGCCGGTATTTACCAGCATGCAGATTTACAGCTCAGCTCTCACTTGTCTGGCACCAGGCCAGAGAGATGGAGACTGAGGAGTGGGGGAGACAGCAAGACAAACAGGCAACCATGAAGTTTTTTTGTTTGTTTGTTTGTTTGTTTTTTATCCTGTCAGTCCCAATTCAAGACACTCTGTACGCAGGCAAACTTTGACATTTTGGCCAAAGTTCTTGTTTGCAGTCTTACTCAGAGTCAGATGAGAAAATCAATACCAATTTCATCTGTGGTGTACAGTGCAGTGAAGGGAAACGTCTGCGAGGCATTTTGTCTAGCTTAGCACAAATACCAGAAGCAGGGGTGGAAAGCCTCTGTGAAAGATGAAAAATATCTTCCAGCTCCGCCCCATATTGTATCTAACGGATGATTACATGAAAACATTTTTCCGCATGATGTCACTGGACAGCTGGTCACTCACAGGAGGTGTGAGCTACCAGTAAAGACATGCCCAGACCAGACAGGACAGACTTAGACTTGAATGGAAAAGAGTTGTAGGCATGACTATGTACGTATTGCACAAGATGTCAAAATGCACAAGAAACGTCGACTGAGGTTTCCACATCACACTTGTAAGTTGTATACTGATCCACAGCTGGTTCCAAACTGGGTGTGATGTCACAAGATTGTACATTTACATCTTCAACTCAGATCTACACAGTGAAGCTCAAACATCAAGTAACAATAAGCAAAACACAGTCATGAGTAGATGGAGACTTTAAAGTTAATAATGCTGTCAAACCACAAGACTGACTGCCAGGTTTGAATCTAGTCTCAAAAATAATTGAGAACCTTGATGTATGTCTTTTGCTGTACCCTTACATTCACAGAAGAATATAATATGATATTATAGTTGTTGTGGTTAACTGGCCACTAATATGGTGGAGTGCAGGATTTGCCACAGTCTTAACCGCAATCTGTTATTTTGAGGCATAATGTGTGAGAACAAAAAAAAGAACAGAGGGATGTAGTTGGCCAAAAAAGCAAAATCTCACCTCAAGGTTTATTTACTAGATATAGTTCTGGCACTTTCAGTCATATCGCTGGATGGACTTACCCAATGGTCATGGAATTATAAATGTAAAATGGACAGAAAAATAGAGATATGAATCTACAGCGAGCCTCTGCTGAGAGTCGACCGCGGTGGCATTTAGCACACCACGACGAGCTGTTAACTTGTACCATAAGTCACTCAAAAAGCACCCGGGAGGGAGTGATATTAAGGAGTTATGTTAACAAGCAAGGATGTTACAGGAATCTGCCACAGTAACTCAGCTTCACGCCTACACACTTTGCTGTATCCAATGAAAGACAAATGGGCAGGTTTGGGCTTCATTTTGAACACCACCAAAGTGTCTCAGCTTCATCGCCTTCTTTTCTTACAACTCCCATTTTTGGACACAACTGCTTTACCTCACATGTTTGACAAATGTTGGAATATGTGGTAAAATATTGTGACATTCTCAACAAAATAGACTCCTGCAAATAATAATCACTGCTGTTCCAGCAGAAATACTACAATAATAAATACTAATGCTATGTCTAGGAAGGCAATCAACACTACCTTTAGCAGGTCATGAACAAGCTGGGAAAAAATATATAATAAACATTAAATTCTGATTTTCAGTATTTACTCAACATATAAACTAAGACTTTAAAGTAAAGTAAGTATCTGAAATATTTAACTTTACATATTAAAAGCATGTGTCCCATGTTCACTGGAATTACTGTATCAGACAATGTGTAAAATTTTATTTAATGCACCTTTAAAGAAGGAAAAACCCACCAGCCTTTGGGTCTGAGCTCAGGAACCTGGCTCTACTGTTTCCTGTCTTTCTGTTCCAGACCAAGCCCCCTTCCCTATCAATCAGCCAGGAAAAGCTAACAACAATATAAGGGCTCTCTGGCAAAACCAAGGAAACAGGTCTGCTTTCTATAAACATTCCTTAGAAAGACATGAAGTCTTGATAAGAAAAAAAAGGAGAACAACCTCCACCTACTCAGCCGACTGCTGGCACACACACATAGAGCACATACAGTGCTTCACAAACAGATGGCTGACAAAGTGAAGGAAAAACCGGCATAAGGTGAACAACATACACTTTTTTAGTGAAGCGTCTCCAGATCAGCCTTGGTGTTCCTCTGCTGGAGGGAGGAAATGTCTCTGTTCCAAAACAGATCCCCTCATTGTGTCCAACACACTGTTTCATACTCATTAGGCCATTCAGAAACCTGGAGCTGCAGCCATGAGTCAGTTCACTGATTAAACATTAACCCACAACTGTTTTGAAGGGATAATCAAACATGTTCTGGTTCCACCTTCGTTAATGTTGCTGATGCTTTCCTTTGTCAAATGTGAGAATAAACACATTGTCTTTGGATTCATTGTTTGGAATAAAAAGACATTTGAAGGCACATGCCTTTGACTGGGGAAAATCAAAATGGGCATTTTCCACAGGTTTTGACATCGCGTGAATGAAAACATAAATCATATAATCTGCAAATTAATATCATATCACTTTGCTATGAAATGTAAATTGTAAAACCTGTAATTTCTTAAGCAACATGCTGCAAGAATTTAATATACAATGTTTGTAGTGGCACTGTAAAACTATTCATATCTTTATTAATATTTATCTCTTTTTCAAAGAAATGAAAAACAATGTCCAGGAACAAACTAAACAATGTATACCCACCCTCCTCTGTGGGCCGGATTTACTGGAAGCAACACATACCAGTGCTGAAGATATTTCAGTTTTTTACCTCACACATTTGATTAATGGCTCGTCAGACCCTCGCCTGCTTACTGAACACAGTTTGCCAGTCATTTTTCACTGGGTTTGACACATGGGACGGAATAGGGATTTGGCATCAGATACTGAACGCAGTGATTACTGTACATACTGTACTGTACAACTTGAGGCTTCTGGAGCACAGTCAGGAGCTGGTTCTCAAAAACTACCATACAAAATCTATTAGATTCATGTCAAAGTGTTCAAATCAACAGTGAAGACAAGGCCTTAGAAACCAGTTATGAGGCAAACACAGCTGTAAAAAGTTTAAACACTGAAACTGAGTGTACACTGGACAGTTGCCACAAAAATCCATCAAAGATGTCAACCATCAACCTTATGTTTACCTGGTACCCGTCTGACACACGTGACCAATCTGTATGTTTGTGAGATGGAAACCTACAAAGGTCCAATAAGAACATCTACCTCTATTACAACTGCACAGTATGTTCTCTACTACAGCTACAAAGTATGGGCAGGAGATGGCGAACAGTCACTGACTGGGACAGTTGGGCAACTGATAGGTCAACTGTACTGATGTTGTCACATGAAGTAAGGAACCAAGACACTTGGATGTAAATGTAAAGCTGCTTGTCAAACTAAGTGACCATGTTAACAAGTAGGAAAGTGGAACTATCAATGTTTCTTTTCTTTCTCAATATGTTCCTTTACTGTAAAACCACAAATGCTGTTCAAGATAGGGCCATTATACCAACCCTAAAGCTTGATTGCATGGAGTTATTTAAAAATTTAATCATCATTGCAATTCACTATAATATCCCCCTTTTAAGGGGTATTATAAGGAGTTCCTCTATTTAAGGGGAATTAGACTACAAAGGTCTGCAGCAAGCTTTCATCCAAGAGTGCTGGCAGCAGTAATACCTGAAGATCAAATGGGAAGAAATGAAGATTGTGGGCGATTACATTTATTTCAAGTTTAGATTTTCTTGACTGGTACTAAATCAAAATTATCTCAACTTTGTACCCACAATGTCTAGAAAACAAATCTGATTGATGCATAATTTGGTCTAAGTGAAACATCAGTTTCAGTTGGATGACATAAAATAAAATAAAGTTAAAAACACCCAGGTCTGAGTGGATGATTGGGCCGGATGTGGTCCAGGTTGGTGGGCTTTCTCACAGCCCATGGTACTAAGTTGTGGTAATAAGGGGCCCAATGTTCATTTTAAGTACAACATACATGTACTGTAGGTCTCTGGATATATTCCTTTAAACATTCTTTAAATGCCTTCTTCTGGGCACATGAGAAAATATATTATCCATGCCTGGTGGTGATTTGCAATGGGTTTAGTAAATATTCCCCAATAAACAGTTTTATTTAAAGTTGCATTAATAGAAGTTTTAAACCACTTAAGGGCAGCACAACAGGCTATTGGAAACACCACTGAAATATTCTCAACTTATTCTGTAAATTGTTAGGGCTAACATCCCTTTGTTTTTACATCCACTTGATATTGAATGAGCTTTAATGAATCCTGACCTTTTCTGGTTGTACATTTGCATTTTCAGTGGCTATGAAATACAACATTGGTAGCACATTAAAGCATGATGGATGCACTTTCTAGTTATGAAGCCATAAAATATCATCTAAATTCAGTTACGAGAAGCATTTGCACGATTGTTACATTTGCTGATTTATTGTTCTTATTTGACCCAAGTGCAAATAATCAGCAATATAACTAATTCTCTTTTCTTTTTTCAGGTGTCTTCATCTTGTGTTCCAGCAACAAACTATGAACTGGTAAGTAACACTTACTTGTTTTAGTAATTGCTTCCATGCTGAATGTGCCCAGCAGGCATTATTAGGTCTTTCCTGGTGGAGAATTACTGCCAACAGGGCTGGAAAGTAACAACCTCTATCAGCTACACTAACAGGGCAATTACTATCGCAGATAATGAACCTTTATCTGGAGGCCCACGGAGACAAAGTTGTGATTAGTAGTTATATAAATAAACTTGACTTTGCTTGATTTAACTGTTGTCTGATAGTTGTTTTCTTTGTTCTTCAAAAATGTCACATAATAAGGTTTTGGTCTATTGGCTGCTGTGGTTTAAAAAATTTGCTAGGAATGGTAACATTCTGCTATATCACGACGATGTCTTTTGGTCTTTAAAAAACATTGGACATAGTGGGACATAGTCTGAGTATGAAGGGATTTTGCAGGAGCAATAATAACACGCTTGCTCCGTTGCCTTATTTGGTCTTGGCATTAGAAGCTGTGTTAGACTTGGATATGGTTTGCTCACTCTCTTTCTTGCATGTTGTGTGTTAAAATGGTTTTGGCTGCTTGACAAACCAAAGCAAATATCCCCCGCACTTCTCTATGCTCAGATAGAAAATATTTCATAAATGCCCCGTTTTTCTTTTATAAAGTGAGAGCATCTTAGCAGCCTCTACAGATGCTTCTGCACTAGATGTTTTCTACACAAAGACATTTTTTAGGATGTGCAGATGCCTGTTCTTGGCTTCACTTCTTGGGTTTCTGAAATAAACACCTTTGGACACAGAGTGCAAGATTTAACCACAAACACCCCTCTCACTCTACCAGTTGGTTTCAACATGATATTAACATTTAGTTCACTAACATGACCTGACGGCTGATGGGCTCTGATCATTTGTTCTAGGATCACTCAACTTCAAGTAGGTACTAGAAAACTCTTAGTACACCATGACTGCAGAATTCAGGGTACTTTCTGGGACCCTTAGAGGGATGCAGAACTGACTTCTGTAAAATCTAATTTGCAGTCAGGCAGTATACACACTGTACATTTGAAATCACAGATGTAACATCCTTAGAGTAAAAATGATCACTTTCCCAGCGTTTACATGGGAACCACAATGAAAGTGTTAAACTAACACATTTGAAAGACCTCACATTATTGACGCTGTTTCATAAAAACTCTTGCAGTGTAAATTTTTAACACTACATCCATCCATCCATCTGGGACCGGGTCGCGGGGGCAGTAGTCTGAGAAGAGCCTCCCAGACTTCCCTCTCCCCACACACCTCCTCTAGCTCCTCAGGAGAAACCTCAAGGTGCTCCCAGGCCAGTCGGGAGACATAATCTCTCCAACGTGTCCTGGGTCTGCTCCGAGGCCTTCTCCCGGAGGGACATGCCCGGAATACCTCCCCAGGGAGGCGTCCAGGGGGCATCCTAAACAGGTGCCCGAGCCACCTCAACTGGTTCTGCTCAACGTGGAGGAGCAGCGGTTCTACTCTAAGCTCCTCACGGGTGACTGAGCTCTGCACCCTATCCCTAAGGGTGCACCCAGCCAGTGTTAGATAATGTTTCTGTCCTTCCTGGTCTGACATCTGTTTTTATTTGTATGTAGAAATGATTTAAGGAACTAGAAGCCCTCGGCTTACCTACAGGAGTCTCCCAAGAGCCTTTTGTGTTGATTGTGCTCATAAACACCAAGGAGCTGAGGAGTAAAACATTTGTTGATGTATCTTTACTGTTCCACTAAGGAAAGTGCAGAAAGAAAAAAACTATTAAAGCTGTGGCTCTGGACCAACAGTGCCCTGAAAATACAGCCAGATGGACAATGTGGCCATTGAAGGAATGCAAAGTAGACATGGACTGAACACCTCCTGAGACTCACCTCACTTTTACTCACCTGAAGTGCTCAACTCAGTTCGGATGCTAGGCTTTGCTGGGAAGCCTCTGTGTGTTTATATTCAAGTATATAAAACATAGATGAGTGCATCATTCTGCTTGTGCTTACAGTACGTGTCACCCCTCTGGTGTAGAACAGGAAGTGGAAGATGGTATTTGTGTGTGGATGCGTGAGTGAGAGCACGCCATCCTGAGGTGTGCATCAGCTCTCCTCAGCCCCATGTTTGGCGAATTCCTTCACTTACAGCCAGAGACCAGCATGAGTTACTGCCCCAGTCAGGTGCAGACTGACGTCGACCAACACTGACCATATATTTTCTTAGCTGGACAAAAACATCGTAAAAAAATGTAATGTTTGTGAATCCAGACATTCCAATGAGAGAGATGAGATACAACTGGCTGATAATGCTCCTTCTGAACTAAATTAAACTCACATATTTTTATGCAGCTTTTTCTCAGGTGTAGAAGCGTTGTCTTGTTATTTTCTCTTTTCACCTGGTGCTTTCGAGGTTACAAAGACGTTTTAAATGTACTTTATATGTTTATCTATAATTTGGACAATCATGACTGTGATTACATTTTCACTGGTTTCTGTTTGGAGGCAGCTAATAGTTTTTCCAACCAAAACAAACGACTTGTTTCAAATAACAGAGGACAGATTAGCATTTAAACACACTTGACACTACACGACTTTCAAAATACTGAACCTCTCACATTATAAGACATTTCTGATCCCTGGCTTTGATAAAATCAAGCACACTGTTCAATATTTTACCGACAAGGAAAATGAAGTAGGCGTTGGACTTTTAGGTCATCCTGTAGGTGAAACATTCATATGCCCATTTTTCAGAGCACTTAAAATACTTCTTGCTGTGTTGGCTTCAAAGTTGAGACCAGAAGTTAATTTATTGACCTTGGAGACACAGTCCATTTAGTAGTGGGGTCCTGGAGTGTTCAGTTGTATCAGGCCATCTTCCAGAGTAGATGAAGAATGCCACGTTTTCATGGAGTTGTAGACGTTCAAAACTCCATGCTTCTCCATGTTGGCTTAAAATCAGTTGTGGCATCAGTTACAGTTCACAATGAAGTCAAAATAGGACAATCACCTTTATTTGGCCAAGTATGTTACACACACAAGGAATTTGTTTGCGGTACAGAACCGTGTTTTGACTCATGATGAGCACAACTTGGATTCCTCACCACTGCAGACATTTGTGGCACAGGCAGCACATAGCACAGGTCATGGAGGCTACACAAACCTCTGTGGGGTTGTGTTAGATCTGAAATGAACTAGTCCTGATTTATACATAGTAATGCTGTTTACTATGCAGCACAGCATGCAGATTTTGGAGTGAAACAACCAACCGTGGGCAGGTGAGGCGAACTGGCAGTCTGTTTACTGTAACTGATGTTGTGTGGTTGTTAGATCTCATCCAACAGTGACGATGACAGAAGTCACTACCCCCAGCCAGGCTCCCACACTTGGAGGTGCATACCATGCTGTAAAGCATGCTGGGAGCATTCCTCAGATGTGCCGTCATGTCAGGCCGGTGCTGCCAGGAATACTGTTGGTTTTGTTTTGCACAACTGCACAGGCAGGATGTGGGGATGGAGGAAGCCATATTATGGATTGTGGTGAGGATGACTGCACACTTAGATACAATAATCCCTGGACCCCCCCACCAAAACCAAGCGATATGCACACACACTCAGAAACTGATAAACCACTAACACCTCTGTCATCTAGCTTTTTCTGTGTAGTGTGGGAGCAGGGTCAGGACATTGCTGAGCAGTGAGTAACTGCAGGGTAAACATGGTCTAGATGTGATCCAATTAGTGCTGTGTTTAGAACCACATATTTCTCTGTTGTGCTGTGTATACAAGCAGCAACCAGCCATCCTGTTATGACATACAATATGATCCCAGGTCCCTACAAATGTATGTACTGGCTAGTACATAAAATCAACATGTTATTGAACTAAGGCTTCATATGTCACTGTTTATTGTCTAAGAGAGAATCCAGTGTATATCTATTACGTAAAGCACATCCACATCAGTCAAGACAGAAGGAGCTACTTAAGTACTGGGTCAGTGAGATTTTTCCCTGAATATCACTCAAACCTGATTTCAGCCTACTGAGTCGACTAGGAAGTGGAGTAGGGCTCTGCTAATTTACTTCCGAGGCCTCGATAACAACTGATATCCTCTACCCCTCAGATGATGGACAGGGCTTTGATCACCCAATCTCTAAATTCTTTCTAGGTTGACATTTGTTGAGTGAAACATCTCAGTAACTAGTGGATGAACAGCCATAATATTTGGTACAGACATTCATGGAATCCAAAGGATGAACTACAGTAATTGTGCTACTCCCCTTGCTTTTTAATTAATTTAGCATGTCTGTCATTGGTCTGTCTAAAAGAAATCAAGTGTGTTCCTGGAGTTTACTTTCCATATTCTAAGAGAAAAGTGAAACCATGATTACTTTGTGAGCACAGAAAAAAAGACAGCTCCCAAGAAAACACCACAAGAGCGGAAGTGAGGGTATTTACACCATCATAACTTGGCTTCATCCATATTCAGGTTCCACAGCTGCTGCTGTTGTGGACATGTGTGAACTAGGCTGGGTTTTCAGTTATTTGCATATAGTTGCATATTTTTTTTATGATGGTTCCATGTTATTGCCATATTGGGACATTTGGAGAGTTAGAATTTAGAGTGAAGGAGAAAAATCAACCTGTTTAATAGGTAGGTGTGTGTGTGTGTGTGTGTGTGTGTGTGAGAGAGAGAGAGAGAGAGAGAACCCCTTCATGCACACACACGCACAAGGAGAAAAACTATTTGGCAGATACGTTTAGAGACTCCCCTCGCTCACATGTTAGAAAAGGCTTTTGGTTACATAACAGAGCTAGTGGTTGGGTCCATACCAGTGGGAGCAGGGACAGGCGGGGTGAAAAACAAAGAGGTCCAGAGGTGGTTTAGGGTCACAGACAGCTCAGGGGTTTTTCCCACAGCAGAGACCATCCTCTCTCCTCTCCTCTGGTCCTAAGGGATCCCTGGCATTTTAGAAGCTTCCCCTTCCCCAAGGGGACGGCAATGGGAATAAACACACTCTCCAGCCTGAACTCCATCCCTGGATACACAAAGGCCTGAATGGCTCCTCCTTCCTCAACACTGTTTACATTTTTGGAACATGGTTGTGTGAAAGCTGCAGATGAAGGACCATGAAGCATGAGAGAGCGAGAGAGAGCATGTGTGTTTTTGTTTGTGTGTCAGTGAGAACAGTAGGGCTGGGCCATAAATTGCTAATACATTTTATGGCTAGTAGCATACTGTGGTCATATTTTGTCCTTCTGAAAAAAATAAATGATTCGAAGGAAAATATCATTTAAACTCTAGTAAAGTTTTTTTTTTATTAATTATTGTGTTTTTCACATTTGAAAGGTTTATCATATGTAAAAGTGGAAGGGAGTCTGCTGCTTTTACTGATAATGAGTGTCAGATCTGGATAATATTGTGTTATCACGTTAATATGATGCTATTGATTTCCACTATTTGCTCAGCCTTGTGAGGCTGCATTCACCCTGGGAAGCGCACGCTGTGCATATGTACATATATATTCTTGCATTACAGAGGAGAAAGTGTGCATGCCTGGATGAATTACCCTGAAAGCTACGATGAACCATCACCTGTTGCAGGTGTTCACTAGATTATAAACATCACATATTCCGCATTACATTTGGCACTTTCTCAACTGAGCAGGATTCAGATTCAGCACTAGTGAAGCAGAATTGCCTTTTAAGGAGCCAGTAGAGGGGAAAACATTTGTGAAGGCTCTTGCCAAACAGCTGTGCTTTTACTTTGAAGGCAAACAAACATGTTCACCATTTTCACCCAAAATTCAAAGAGGAGTTCTGTCACTGAAGGACTGAGCATCATTTAGACTTGAACCTCATTATCATGTCAGAGAGACAAACAGCTGCTGCTGTTTCTAGCAGCAGACAGTTATAGTGTCTAAATTCATTTTACTGTGAAGCACTGAAGACCAAGGTGAATTGTCATTATGCAAACTAGTGTCTAGGCCTGCAGTTTATGATTATTCCCACTAGAAGTCACTGTTGGACCTGCCAGCTAAGAGCTTTATAGAGGTGTCCGGTCAGCCTGGGTCACCCACTGTCATGGACAGGGTTAGGCACAACTCACAATAGCAGAACATTCAAGCCATCAGAAGGAAGTGTTTTAAAGTTAATTCAGTTCTTTGATTTTAAACTCAGCACTGCCTGTCCTGATGTTTTAGCCCTAAACATCTGCTGCGCCTACTAAATGAACTGTTTGCTAATTTAAGTAAATTCACTTTAATTTTAGACAGATCCACACTCAGTCACAACAGGAAGCAGCATCTCAGAAGCTAGTGCTTTTTACATTTTAGTTCTTTGTTTTTCTTTAAGGTTTCTTTCCTCCGTCTGCATTGTTTTGGGGAATTTTGAGATCAACTCAAATCTTCCAGTTTTCATTTTGACATTTAAAAAGCTCAAGTTCAGTGAATAACCTTAAATAGTATAAAACTAAGAGCTAAAAAAGGTAATTAAAAACTAAAAATGTATGTGAATTTAATGTAAAACAGGCCTTTTTCAGGGATCAAGTAACAAGTTAATTGTTATCACTTCTGCAGCAGAAACCTTGAAAATTGTTGGAAACAATTTAATATAGGTGTCCCAAATTTTTCTCTTGACTTAAAAGACTCTTATCACACCCTCTGAAATATCACATAAAAAGGCAGTTAACAAAGGAAGTCAGACCTTTTTCAGGTTTCGTGCTACAGCAGGATGATGACCCAAACACACCTCCAGGCTGCGTAGCAGGAAAGAACAAGATGTCTCCAAAGGATGGAGTGGCAGTACAGTGTCCAGACTTTCCCGATGCAGACTGAAAGCAAAGCAACAAGTGCAACACATTATAATCACATACTTAACTTTTCATGTGATTACTGGAAAGGAATTGTGCAAACATTTGCATCAAAGTGAAACAGTATATCATACCAGGAGCACAGTTGAAACACAAGCACAAGGAGACATGTCTGAGGCCACTAATCTCTGTGTGGGCTATTGGCCAAACTGCTATGTAAACACAGGAGTAGAGCTAGTGCGTAGCAAACTCTGCTGCCAGTCCTGATGGTGAACAAGGCTGTGCAGAAAGACAGGAGAGAGGCCGATGGGTGGGAGATGTGGAGGAGAGGAAAGGATGAGTGACACCTGGGTCACACCCCTGGTCTGACTCACACATACAGACAAAATGAGATGGTCTAAAAACTACAACGCAGGTCAGAGACAATGGTCCCTCTGCCTGGGGTTTGCACCAGAACACACACACACACACACACACACACACACACACACACACACACACACACACACAATCATGTACATCTGCACTACACTGTATGATAATTTAGGAAATGAAGGTTTTCTTTTAGTTTTTCAGTTTGACACATGCACACAGAATCAGCTCACTGACTGAATATGAACACGGAATCACTCCGACACTCACAGTCTTTGCTGTCTTTTTCCTTTCATGGAGTCATACCTTCTCTCTCCTCATCTCACACCCACTCTCACACGTCTAGAGCAGTGATTTTAACCACTGTGCTGTCCACGCTGAGCTGGCTGGGCCACACGAAATGGGCTGTGTCTCAAGCTCAAAAGATGCCCAGCTGTATATTTAGCCCTGGGTCATTTCCCAAGAGGCCCTGCTTTGGGCTACGTTTATCCCTGCCGCTCAAGGGGGGAAACTCCCAGCAAGCTAGCTACCTCTGCTTTCCTTAAGGAATGGGCTATAATTTGGTGAAATGGTCAAAGGAGCCACTGTGTTCATGTGGAAGAAAGCACATGGTACAGTGGCAGCAAAGCTGAGGGTGAAAGTTACACTCTGATGTGCTGGTGTAGCAGACAGACATGCGGCTGTGCCAATGGTCCCCTGTCGTGTTTGGCTCTCTCCTACTGCAGGTGGTTAATAAGCTGTGAACTGTGCTCTGAAAGGGGCTGCAGATGTGCAGCTCTAAAGGGTCCATCTCATGTCATAAAACTTTTATTTTCAGACCTGGGTTTTATTTTTAGAGTTTTAGATATCAATCCTGTAGTTAAAATATTTTACTTCCCAATTGCTTAGATCTGGCAACATTGGTAAAAATAAAATATGTCAAATGGAGCAAAAACAGGATTCAGGTGATCAGACAGGTTGTAAACAAACTCCCAAGTTACCCAGATGTATTCGAAGGAATAAATGAAGGCAGAATGTGACACTGTTACCCAGACTGTTTATTGTAAGCATGTATGCTGACATCATCTGTGTAAAGAGGCACTATAAGAGACAGGTGTTGAGTTTGAACTCAGAAACTTTGCTACATCAAACTCAACTACTCAGTCAAGGTGATGATGGACTGAGTTCCCAGATCTTAGCAGCTACTTTGGGGAGTTTAAGCTCCCTTCACCTAATCTACTGTATGATCAGTAGCACATCATGTGATCACTAGCACACTGGCAGAAGCTGCCCAGCAGAGACACGAGCAGCTCAGCTGATTATGACAGAATGCAGCTGTTGAATCTGTTGCTTCTACTGAAGTAGTCTTCATCACTGGGACTTATTAACAACCCTGCCACATCCCACATGTATTCACTCTGTGCTTTGCAGCATGAAATCCTTTGAAGCAAAATGTCGTCACACTATTTGTTATTTTGTCCATCTGTCTAAAATAAACAGGCTTTTTTTAAGCTCCTGACAAATACACATGATGCTCAGCTGATTGGCTCAAGCTGATGACATGGTGCTGAGCTAGGGAGAGAAAATAGAAGTATCTGCAATAGATAATGCTTTTCCATTCATCCATCCATTTTCTTCCGCTTATCCGGGACCGGGTCGCGGGGGCAGCAGTCTAAGCAAAGATGCCCAGACTTCCCTCTCTCCAGACACTTCCTCCAGCTCCTCCGGGGGAAT
>NW_018128143.1:604977-623585 GCF_001952655.1 Monopterus albus | reverse complement strand
TCCTCTCGATGTGGAGGAGCAGCGGTTCTACTCTGAGCTCCTCCCGGGTGACCGAGCTCCTCACCCTATCTCTAAGGGTGCGCCCGGCCGCCCTGCGGAGAAAGCTCATTTCGGCCACCTGTATCCAGGATCTTGCCCTTTCGGTCATGACCCAAAAAGCATTATGACCCAATGCTTTTTAAAAAAGCATTGGGTCATAATGCTTTTTAAAAACGTATATATTCGTTTATTATCCAATATTACAAGTGCATACTAAGATACTTAGCGCAGTGGGGCTGTGTTTTCACTCTGTCCACAGGTGCGACAAAGCTCTTGACTACAGAGTAATGACCCCCCCCGTTGTTAGTCTATTTCAGTCTTCTGGTGTTCCTGAGGCTGCTGGAGTCATGCTCTGTGGTTGTGTGGCTGACATTTGGTGTTGGGCCACAGTACATTGAGGTCAGAGGAAATCCAAAATGTTGAACAGAAAGTTGACACAGGGCTGTTTCTCATATGATTCATTATGTGGTGTGTATTACTGTCTAACCCAATGTCTTTTTGGATAAAGATTAAGTGGCACTAAAGTCAGAAATTTAAAATTCACCTTTTTATTTATTTAACTTTTACTGACCCAGGGAGGTGCCACTGAGGTTTACAATCTATTTTTTAAGGGAGCCCTTGGAAGATGGCGGCATTAACAAGTCACTCAACAATATGCAATCTTAAATTGTTAAATAAACATATTTATTGGATTTTCTTTGGTGCCACAAACAATATGACAAAATAGCCATGTATAAATATGACTGCATTACATGATAAATCAATCCTGCAGTCTTCAGACCCAGTCATACCATTCTGTGGAACAACACGCTGGTGACTGGTGGTAGCTAAATTGTTAGCAAGCTGAGAACATGCTAGTGCTGGTCAGTGACAATAGTTCTCTGACACATTTTCTTTTAAGCTTTTACCAAGTCTGATGTGGCCCGCGACCCTGCTTGGGACTGAGCGGTATAGAAGATGAATGAATGTCTGATGTGGTCCAGTCTGGGATGTCAGAGTTTCTCAGCTGAGATCTATAGTTAACCTTTTGAGATTTTTCTGCATATTTTCAATTAGTCTGCTACTTTGCTCAAGAGGAAAACTCACATTATGCTGTCCGACCTGTGAT
The DNA here is from genome assembly GCF_001952655.1 of Monopterus albus. Taxonomy (NCBI): domain Eukaryota; kingdom Metazoa; phylum Chordata; class Actinopteri; order Synbranchiformes; family Synbranchidae; genus Monopterus; species Monopterus albus. The sequence continues at coordinate 622,438 of NW_018128143.1, read as the reverse complement.
GACAGTTAATGACTATGGCTTTGGACATGTGATTAGACAGATTTATTTGGCATGGCTTGTCTTGATATCATTACTAGCCTTGGTACAAGAATTTCCCTTCAAGTATTTCCTTTGAATGAACCCCCTCCAACTATTTTGCAGATACACAACTTCCCAGGTTTTTTCATTCTTTCAGAATTTGTTACAAATCAGAGTGACAATACACACACAAACACATCAACCATCTGGCTACAATTGAACAAAGCGGAAATGTGCATTAGAATATAGCTATAGTTGTGAGAATTGCCCAAGTTTCTATGTGTGTTTTTGGGTGAAGACACAATAGACTATTTGTGTGAAAATGCCTGCGGCTGCAAACTTTGGCCTCAGAGCAAATCCACAGTCTGCATTTAGAGCCTGAACATCATTCCTCGAGGTGACTCTGTTGTTGTCCATGTGTGTAATATACAACAACACACAGTTACACATCTACCTGGTGGAGAATAAAAAACAGGTCTTTGTGTCACACTGACTTTAAATGGCACATGATGGTATATTAATCACTTTACTTTGGGCTGTGTCTAAACACTGCTGAGGCTGCAGTTTGGGGTAGAGTTAGGATGATTCTAAGGTCACTCCCTGGCTGGTGGTTTCGTCTGGGCGTTTGGAGTCTGTATTCTGGGGCCTGCACAGCCAGACTATAATTTACCCTTTGCATTTACTGTTTATATTCCTCTGAAGCTTTCTACGGAAGCAGAGCATTGTCGGTGTCACTGCCCAGCACCCTGTGTGGGACTCTCCAGTGTCGCCACCAAGCTCGATTCCACTGTGAAGTACTGTGGTCCAAAGAATATTTGACAGCAATTTAATTGTTAATAACTCTTTGGTGTTATGTTCTCAATTTTAAGGATAAGACGGTAATATTCAATATTTTCCTGCTGTCATTGGATCCCATGAAAAGACCAAAACCAACAGTGGATTGAGCCTGTGAAGGATTAGTGAAATCCAATAGGTTCTACTCATCTCCTTGGCTAATTCTTACTGTACTTTGGGGGGGGTTTCATTATAGGAACCTACAGAAACATGTCAAGCTGAGTAACTTTCATCTGCCCACTTTGGAGGTGCGTTCCTGGAGCGCCCCACAGGAGGTAGTACTAAAATAAAGTTCCAGGAAAGCAAGTGGGGAGGAGGTGTGTGCATGCAGGGCTGTCGCCCGTGACTGGTTAAATGTCTGCTCTTCACACCTGAACTGTTGGCGTTACTCACTGGTTTAGAGGTAAAGTGGGGACTTCAGTGAGTGGCACGCCGACAAAGCACTGAAGACGCCACATTTCTGCCGGTCTGTGTTCTGCTTGTTCAAAAGCTGTTTGACAAACTGCTTCAGTTTCTACAGTTTCCAGTAGACTAGATCAAAAATATTTTGTCCAGGACTGAGAAAACAATACTTCTGATACAGGTACACAAATGTCTGAGTAGTTTGTAGTGAAGGATGCTCTACACTTCTGCTCTACACCAGAGAGATCCACAAACACAAGGATCTTCAATCAAATCAAATCAATATTTATTTATATAGCACATTTAATACAACCAACACTGATCAAAGTGCTTCACACTAAGTCAATAAAATAGCCAAAATAAAAGAATTAAAAAAGGTAAAAAGAAGAGGGTAAAAGAATATACACCAGTGCTGACAAAAGATGTTAGAGCTCTACTTGGTATAAAACGTCAAAGTGAATAAGTAGGTCTTTAGATTGTTTTAGTGCTTGGCCAGAAATGGAGCGAATGCCTGGTGGTAAGACATTCCACGGTTTGGGAGGAACCACAGCAAATTCTGTTTTTCTCGACTGTCACTCGAAGTGGGTCATCTCTACTGGTATGTGATCGTCAAACTCTCCTTAATATTCAAAGTAAAGTGGTTAAGTTGCCTTTTTTAGGGGCTGGGTGGACTCGTGAGAGCCCAACCATCATTCTTGCTGCCTGTTCCACCATATATTCGGCATCTAAGCTACACACTTCCTCGCAGCAAAAGGGATCAGTTAATGATGACAAAAGATTAGACTGCTACTCGACATACAGCACTCCTCACCTGTCTATTCAGGATGTTTGTTGTATATTAGGTACAGTAGAATAAAAACACCCTGAGTCAGATACTTTTCACTCTGCTTCGTATAGACCTGACTGTTTTTTTTTTTCAGTTCTCCTTAGACTGAATGCTTAGTAACATCTGTGCGTGTTAGTCTGAGGTTATCCGAGCCCACACAGGCTCATGACATCATGCATTGCTCTGAAGTTCCTGCATACCCCAAAACCCACTGTACCTTCCCATCTGTCTCTCAGCCTGTCCTGACTTTATATCCACCCTGTTTTTATTCATCATTCATGTTTTATTTCATCTGTCACCCTCTCTTTGTCTCTCTCTGTGTCCCTTTCCTCTCACTCCACTCTGTCTGTGTTGGCCTGATCCCCCCCCTCCGTCCATAACTGTATATGGCATTGAAAAAGAGAGTTCTGTGGATGGACGCTGTGGTCTTGGCTCATGGAAGCAGACTTGTCTCTTTGTGTAAATATTTGCATAGAGGGATTATAGATGGTCCCATGCATTCAAGGTGGAGTCCCACTCTGCTCCAGGCCACATTAGGGCAAAGAATGGTGCCGAGCGGAGAACATGAGAGGAGATAAGACGACATGAGATGATGTGACAAGACTCAACAGAACTAGCAGTGGGTTTCTGAGGTCTGATACTGTATGTTGCAGGTAGAGATCTCACGTTCCATCTCTTTCTGTCTTTGTTTTTCTAAACAGGCACCGAACAGTGACCTCCCTGTCAAACATGTAGACACCATGGTGAGTTTCCTGTGTCACTCTCTTAATGATCTATCACTTACTGAATGCAAAGAGCCTGTTTTTCTGATTCAGTAATGTGTGTAATGACTGTCAGATATTAAGAGATGTTTCAGCTGGCATAAAATAAACGGCAAGCTGCTTTTACAACAAGTAAACCATCAAGCAGCTAAAACCTTTATCAATATAATCTATCAATAAAATCTGTAATTATAGAACAGCCTGAGGTGTATTTCTGATACATTACACAAAATGATTTTAGTGTGTAACCTCACCAGGAAGTCACATTTGGCAGTTTGGACTGGCTTTGGCACATTAAAAACCCAAATTACTGCCATTCATCCGGTTTCCAGTCATTTCCACTTATCCCATCAGACACAAAGAATCAACTTTTTTGTACTAGATAACTGACTTATCGTGATCTCTTACTGGTAAGAGATCACGACTCAACTCAAGTTGCAATGGTAAACCAAAAGGAGCAGGGAGCTCTTTGCTGGGAATCAAACCATGCTGCTGTACCACACAGTGCAGGCACAACGCTGTGATTAGTTGCTAATTTTTGGTCAGAAGCATGTCATTGTAATGTGATGCAAAGGTTTCAGGTGGTGCCTTCTGCCACGCACACTGGCAGGGAGGTTAAAGGTTAGGGTTGGCTACAGAGTGCAAATAGTTCATTTTCAAACCAACAAGGTTTTGGGGCTCAAAATGACTTTCTCGCTTTATACACTAGGCCTATGTACATATGGCAATCATAGGACGGTTTAGTGTAGAGAAAGACTGAGGCGGGGCAATATAGCCAAAAATATTATCTTTTGTTTTTCAAACATTTTCAAATCACTAACTTTTCTTTGCCACAATTGTATTGTCTTGTGTGACTGCCTGACTCTTCTTGTGGTTGGTTATTTTTGCTTTGCCAACTGTGTGTGTGTTTGTGTTTTTCCTTGTTTTGGCCCTACGTATGCCAGCTACATGAACCTGGGCTTTGGCAGCTAGAACATTCGGTTAAGTTTAGGGGAAGGCTGGTAATGATGAATCAAATGCTAATTGCCAGTTTGTGAGGGGAGGTGATCTCCAGTCTCCTGTTCAGGAGCTGAATGTGTTAAATGAGCTTCCAACATCTCAATCTCCACTTCACTTTTTCATGCATAAAATGTGAGCTGTGAAAATTGTAGTAATAATTGGCTAAATTATAAAGGTACAGTGGCAGAACAGCTTATGAAGTAATCATGACAGATTTTAGCTCTAAAGGTTTAGCAAATGTGAGCGAGCATAAGTTTGCGTTACTATTTTTGTCTATATCTCATTTATTTTGTTACACAGTGTAATGAAAATGAATTTAGATAAGATCACTTGGCAGTCACTTATTCATGTCAAATAATTCTGAGAGAAATAATGGTTTTCAGCCCAGAAACCCCAGGTATTCAATAAACTCTTGACTGATTCTATAATATCTTAAGCCTACATACTGTTGTTTTGGAAATATTGATGGAGCCTAAGTATAATAGTTATCATCTCTTGTGCATGTTAGGTCTAAACACTAAAATAAAACAAATGTGTATATATGTTTTGCCTTGGACTCACTTGGCACTGGTTGTGTATGACACATCCTCCTGTGAGTTTGATTTTGTCTGGGAAAAGAAGGCTCATGTAGCCAATTTAGAGTTACTACCCAAAGCCAAGTGCCCTCTTTCTCCACAAGGACCAAAATAATGTGTGCGTTTGTGGTAGCTGCTTTTATTGGCATCTCCCAGAAAAGCACAAGCTTGTCTTCAGGAGCTTCACATGGGATGATCTTTTGCACAGCTCATGAGTTTTCCTACATTTTGGTCTGCACTTTAACTGAAGGGCAGAAACTGAAACACACAATGATTAGCATACATATGCGATTAAGTTTGTGGTTCATGCACACTGTATGATTAGAGTACAGAGTACATGTACAGTATGCATGTGTTAGAGTGTATATGTATGAGTGAGAGTGTGTGTGTGTGTGTGCATGCTGCTACTACCTGGTCATGAGCATGTGTTGCGTGGTTACACTGTGACATATGAGAGATGTTTGTCTACACCCCGTGGCCTCGGAGCATCGAACAGATTTGTCATATGACCATGTGAGCCTTTCTCATTTCACTGGATCAGTTTCCGATTTGGTGTGACTCTGTTTCTAGGCTTTGTTCATTTATCCTGTTAATAACAGAAGTTACAGTTTTTGGTTTAAAGCATGTGGGTGAAAATACTGAGAATGAATACTAAATAATAACACACTTAACAAAAGCAGCATTCACCTGTAACACACTTTATGTATAGTATTTACATTTGGCTGGACATGACTTACACACAGCGATGAACAGCTACAGTCAGCTGATAGCGTTTGTGTGTACAAACCCCACATCTGCCTAAACAGGGAGAAGGGGTTAGCAGATGCAATTTAGATGTGCACACAGATGAGAAAAGGGGAGGGCAGGAGGGAAAAGTTGAATATGAGGGGGAGAGATAACGTGATGGGAGGCAGGATACGAGGGGGGAGGGTGGCCAGCACACAGACCGAGAGCAAAAGAGGGAGCGAGAGGAAGAAGGGGAAGGAACAGAAGGACGAGACGAGGAGCACTGTGGACGAGGCTGAGCTGGAGCATGCAGCGGGACGTGCAGGCAACAGCCCAAAATAGAGCCCTTGTGTTTTTTATTCTACCTCTTCTCCTTCTCTTCCTATGCTGTGTGAGACAAGGGAGAAGTTTCATAGAGGAAACTTCACTGCTGGATACAGAGCAGTGAGAGGACAGGGACATGAACCCAGGAGGGTCTGTGAGAAATCGACTCTCCTCTCTGAGGGGGGCATGGCGATGGAGTACGGGCTACCTTTTCAGGAAGGTAGGATGAAGTGGAGAGGCGGGTGGATTATTGGATGGATTTAGTGTCTTACGACTGGATGGTCTCTCAGATAGAAGCCAACACGGGTCTTATAGCTTCTAATTTTCCCTCATCTTCTCCTTCACTACTTGTTTTGTTCTTATTGACAGAAACGTTTCTCCTTCAGACTTTTACCAGCCTCCAACATTTTCTTCTTGCTCTTTACCTCCTTCTCATTTGTTTTTCCTCAGATGGTTAACTTGAATGGCCTGCTTGTAAAGTCAGTCTCCCCAGATGGTTTTCATCTGGAAACATGCTTGCAGGACCCCCCACTCCAGTTCCCACCTCTCCCACTACCTCACCTCCCCCCTCCTTTCCAAAGCAAGTTCTCGTAGGAGAGAAACAGGTCTTAGGACACGGACTGTGTGGTGTTCAGGGCTGGAGTGTCCGCTGATGTTGGTCTGCTTCAGTACTGCTGCAACACAAGAAACACTAACAGTCATGATTTTTTATTTATTCATGTTTTTTCTTGTCAAGATTCATAAACTTTTGCATGATCGGTTGCAGTTTACTGCTGTATTGTGTACACTCCTTTCATACCGTGCTGGTACTTGATGATCACGTTGTCTTTCAGTGCTTCAATGACAAAAACATCAACGTGACCACAGTGAAAGTTGTTGTACTGGCCATAGTGTCATTGTGATGCTTTTATTTACCCACATGGTTGCATTTTAACTTAAATACTGTGGCTCTCAGAATCCTCTGCACACCAGTTTGGATTTATTTCAAGCAAAAACTATGAATGAACTACTATCTTTGTTGCATGATGCAAATGGCAGATGTGTTCACCTTGCCACTCAAAAATCTGTGATGCACACTAACTATCACAGTACTGCTCAATATAAGTCCTTCTCTTAACCCTCTTCATGCTCTGGATTTGTCGCTGAACCCTTCTGTTGGGTCGTTTCTTGCTCATTCATCTCTGTCCTGACTCACTACAGCATATGGAAATGTTTAGGCCAAAGCACAGACAGAAAAGTGATTTGCTTTGTGTCGCCTCAGTTGGGCCATAAACTCGTGAACACTTGTGATGTGAGACCGAGCACAGAAATTGTGCATAGGATTTGTTCAGTTCTCTGTGGAGTTGCTGGCAAAGAACACTGGCAAACACTAGAACAACTAATTTGTTTATCTATATTTGTGCATTATGTGTATCCACTCAGTCCCTGAATCCCATGTATAATATTTTTAAATAAAAAAAAAAGGATTTGCAGTAGAACTAGGCTTATGTGTTCATACATTTACCCCAAATTCTTAAGCAGTTGGGAGCAGCTCAGCACGGCTCGGCTCAGCAGGAGAGGTCAAAAATGCCATTAGGGCCTAGAACTTGGCTTTTGTCTCCCCAGGCTACACCGTATGTGTCATTTTGATCAAACTTCACAAACACATAATTTACCAAGTAACCAAAATTTGGGATATTAAACCTAAAACGATCCATTTAGATTATGGAGTTCATTAACAAGTCTTTACTACATTTTTAAAAAAAGCTACAGCAAACTTAGTCATTTTAGAATGCATACCAGAGCTAAGCTATTTATTCATTAATAGGCCCATTTTTATGATTAACACATGTAATACAATTGTACACTGACAGGCAGTCAGCTGTTAGGAGAGCAGAGCAGACTGAAAGTGATCCGTGCATAGCATCGGTACTTTCGACAGTTAGTCTGAGCTAATGGATGGTGATGGATTACAGCCTCCTCCTGTGTACATGTGACCCAAACACCACAGGGGAGTGAACAAGTCCACATGCCCTTTGACCCCCCCCCCACCTCGAGTTGGTCAGCGGGGGAGGCGAGGCAAGTCAGACATAGTGGAGCTAAAAACTGTGCCTGCATGTGCCTCTCTGCTTTGCTGTATGAAGGTGTCATGTGAAACCATCTTCACACAGAGCTGCACAACATCAAAGAAGAGACTCTATCCCAGGGTGCACGACATTCTTACAAGGCTAAGTGGAGCAATAAACAGAATTTGTCTGGCTGTGGCTTTATTTTCAAAGGGATGAATACAATTTCAAACTGCATGTGACTGCCTGTTATACTGTTACATCACAACTTTGGAGCAAGTTGGGTCATACATCAGTTTACCTTCAGGCTCATTTTAACCATACTGAACACTACTTTGTTGAAGATTTCCTGGAACACAGAGACTCTTAAACAACATCAAAGCCTTCAAAGAGTTACAGTAGTCACCGCGTTTAGCCAAATCTGCCAAATCAACAGCATTAGCAAGGCTGAACTCGTGTGTTTATCAGAGAGCAGCTACAGGCAATAAGTCACTGATCAGTAGCAAACAAATCCACACTCAGTGGGACTGTTGACAACATTATGAACTGTATAGAAGTCCTGATGAAAGATAAAATACACAAAGACCTGTCAGAAATAGTAAACGTATGTATTGATATGAGGATATGGAGGTGGTTTTTGTACACATACTGTATGTACACACTGGAAAGTGCTTTTGTAGTTATGAAACACTGCTATAGGACCACTGTAAAGCTCTGGTGTTTTTCTTTGTTTTCAAGGGCTCAACAAAATCCTCCAAGAGCATGGAGTCAAGGCGCAGACCATCGAGGTGGGAGCTCTTCTGTTTTGTTCCGTTCTCTTCTCTTCTCACTGCAGGTTTCCCTTAAAAGTCTTCAGTCAGCTTATTGGAAACACATCTCTGCTGTTTTCAGAAAGGTCAGAAAGATAATGAGGCCAGTGAATCAAATATTAATCAAATTGTACCCATCTGAAATGCAAAGTTCGGCCTTAACATGAGATTTCCTGATTTTACCAGGGGAATTAGTAAAGCACTATGCCCCGGCGTTGACCTGGACCTCACACTGTTTTGTTGGACAAAAAGATATTTGGTGTCAACCTCTCTCTCCTTGGTTCTTAGGGAGCCACAGATGTTGTTGGTTGTGTGATGTATGTGTAAGACACACAGCAGTTCATGTTGAAGTGCTTTGCTACACTTGACTGATGCTTGATTCCCTCATGGCAAATTAAAGACTTGATATATGGTTATAAAAGTTTAATATATGATACATTGTCACATCAAACAGAACATATCGACTCTATATTACTCTATATTAATGTGTGAGGTCATCTACTGAAGCACAGTGCAGTGCTATGACTGTTATCCTCCAGCCCAGTGAAAGCTTCCAATCAAAGCCCCCCCCCCCTTTACTGTCTGGTGGGGCAGAATAAGTGAGAGAGAGGTCCAGGTAAAATAATGTAAGAAAAAAAGATTTTTTTTGCAAATTATATATGAAATCCTCAATAAATAAATCTGACTTTTTTCAGTACATGAGTTTCTCCCCAATCTGTAGTGATGAATAATTTCCATTAAGTATGTCCAGAGTGAGCGGCGATACTGGTATAAGCTGGAGCAGTCCCATCTCCCAGACATACAGTATGAGCGATTTCCGTACAGGTTACTCACTGCTGACAAATATGGGAAATATGTTGCAGTCTGGCTACTACACGTCTCGTTTCTCCTCTTCATCTCACCCTTCACTTTTATCTCTTAATGAATGCAGATGTTTCTCTCTGTACCTTCAGATAGTTTCAGGCTAGTAGTTTCCCCATTGCCAGTCCTTATGCTATGCTAACAAGTTGCTGACTGTAGCTGCATAATGAACAGATGAGTGGTACTAACTTTCTCATAACAAGAAAGTGAATTAGCTTCTTTCAAATGTTACAGGCCATTCCTTCACAGCTCCAAACAGTTCTGAAATGTTTCTTCAGGGCAGTACAAGATAAAAAGTAGTCCTGCATATTGGAACAGCTTTTGGGCTTTTGTGACCATCAATGTGGTTTAGTAGGGCCATAGTTAGCTCAGTTAGCTGTTGTCATGCACTGGATCTTCATAATCATGGTTACAATAATAAATGTTTATGCACAAAAACTAATCAACTAGGTTTAAGCAAAAAACACTTGGTTATGCTTAGTGTGTCCTGCATTACTTGTTTTCAGACCAACAGTATTGTTTTGCAAGGGAACCCAAAGTAAAGTGCAGAATCTTCTCTATTTCTCTGACAGGAGTGCGAGTCTGCTGCAGGCCCTGGAGGAGAACTATGAGCTGGACCTGATCTACATCACAGAGAGAATCATCTCTGTCTCCTTCCCTAGTAGTGTGGAAGAGCAAAGCTACGCTGCCAACCTGCGGGAGGTCGCCTCCATGCTGCGCTCCAAGCATGGCCACAACTATCTGGTACGGTTCCCTGTGTACAGGAACATAGCAATTATCTATCAAAACAAATGAAGCAAATAGCCTGAGACAGGATTATAAAGTCAGTGGTGCTGTCCAGATTTCCACCCACAGACAGACACGCTCACACAGAAGAGGCCTTATTTAACATCTGTGAACCACAGGCTTAAGTCATGTATATTGTTACATTTATCCTTTGTCAATGCCATGTAATGCCATTAATTTGTAATAAAGGCATTTTCTTTTCTTTCTTAGCTCTTCAACCTCAGTGAGAAGCGTTATGACATCAACCAACTTAATCCAAAGGTAAAGCTCACATCTTGATTTCTCATCCTCTCTGCACTCCCATGCATTGTACCACCACCAATCTGAGCACCTCTCTCCTCCTCTCTCAGGTGTTGGATTTTGGTTGGCCTGACCACCATGCTCCAGCCTTGGACAAAATCTGCAGCATCTGCAAGGCCATGGACACTTGGCTGAGTGCAGACAGCCACAACGTGGTGGTCATACACAATAAGGTGAGACTGGAAGATGACAGGATGGTGTGAGAATGAAACCAGTATCTCTGACAGTAGAGGGTGCTCTCAGGCTCTTCCCAGGACCCCCACTGTCCCTGAAGCTGCAGCTGTTTACTGTGTTTGTGTCCGTAATGGCATCCTCCCTGAGTGAAACACTGGCATCATATTATACTCTTGTGGCAAGCCACACTCATCCGGCTCCTAAGTATGCTAATACAAACCATAAAAAGTATATTCAAATACAACTAATAGGCCCACGTCCCTGATGTAATACCTAATTATTTGCACATTAACCCCACTGTGTTTCTGACTGTATTTTGCTAAACAGGAATTAACCACTGCATCCTGAAAAACCGTGCCTCACTCCAAGATGTTCCCACAGGGAGGTTACAAACACACGGGTTGCTATAACAACTAGTGTTCTTTCTCTGCAAGTAGAGTAACACTGGGGATGAGTGTGGGCTTGGAGTTTTGGTAGTCACTAAGGAAGCAGGCCGTGTTGGGTTTCCACATATCAACAAGTCATTTTCCCTGGAGTCCGTGGCCTTTAAGCAGTCATGATATTTATAATGCGGAATGCAATTATACTCCACAGTGATCCTTGGTTTAAAGATGGATAAATGTGTAAAATAAATGTTATTAAAGACTGGGTTGTTACCATAGTAACAAGTGCTTGACCTTAAGCTTGGTTGATCTTAAACTGTAGTAAAAACTGACTGACTGTACAACAAGGGGAATTAAACGTCCAGTCAGTTATTAGCCATATTAAATAAAGAATTGTCATAGATATAGGTAAATTTGTTATGATTGAAACTGATGTTACTATGTAAGTAAATATGTGAAGGGCTATTCCACCAGTTATAAACATAAAGTTCTGCTGACAAGACTTGAGGTGTACTTTTCAGCCTGTAAATAAAATGTCTTCTGTGGCTCTGACGTTTAAAACGATTATCCTGATGTCATCGGGGTTATCGTGTTTGTAGTTTTTAATTTCCTGTTTTGAACTTAGGTGGTGAGGCCGGCTTTTGGATGGAATTTGAATCATACTTTAAATCGTACTTCTAAAAACAACAGAATAGCACATATACCAGTACTATCCCACGAACCTCATGAAAACTGAATATCAGAAATATAAGGAAAATTTGTTCTGGACAGACCAACATAACCTGGAAGATAAAATCTGGAGCTGACTCCTGTCTGACCGATGTCTTTTCAGGGCAACCGGGGCAGAACTGGAGTTGTGGTGGCAGCCTACATGCATTATAGCAACATATCTGCCAGGTAGGTCATAAGCCCAGTCACAGTACAGTGTCCCTGTTTTCTTTGTCTTTGTTACATTTGTTTTAAGATTGACAAAATGTCATTCTGTTACAAAAACCAAGGAAGATGTGAACTGTTAAACAATCAGAGGAGCACATGATGGTGCAGGGTTGTTTTTAAAAATATACCGATTGGTCAGGGGAAAAAATGTAACTCACTTTCTTCCCCGTGAAAGTTTGAGATTTCTTTATAGTCCAACTATCACACAAGCCAGTTCAGCACTGGCAGGAAGCAGCTTTAAAAAAGTAAGTAGCATAAAAATGCCAGAACATGAAGCAACAGAATACTGTCATATGGTAATATAGATTTTATGGCAAATCTTGCATTGTGAGTAAATGTGTAAATGGACCCGACTCTTTTTTTTGCCCTGCAGTGCCGACCAGGCTCTGGACAGGTTTGCCATGAAGCGCTTCTATGAAGACAAAGTGCTTCCTGTGGGCCAGCCATCACAGAAGAGGTCAGTATTTCCTCACTTGCCCGTTACAGTAGTTTTGGGACTGACAGTGAGAGCTGATACATAAAAAAAACAAGTTTTAAATGAGACCAAAAGGTTCTGAAGACCTGACAGGGAGTGCAGTGTTGGGTGGTAATTCACTGGGGATTTCTGACTTCTAGCCATCTCTTTCACATTTCATTGTTAATATAGAAATGTTTATTAATGGACTGCTAAAGTGTTTACATATACATGCATGGTGCTCTGCTCTGGTCTGGCTACTTCAACACAGCTGAAAAGCTGAAAACATTCACTGTTGCTACCAGAGGGTCAAAATTCAAAAGTGTGTCTTAAACCATGAAATAATTTGACAGAAGAGGATCTAGCAGCATATATATGTCTTTTCCTTCCCCTGCCTTACTCAGGTATGTGGAGTACTTCAGCGGCTTGCTCTCTGGGAACATCAAGATAAACAACAAACCCCTATTCCTTCATCATGTCATCATGCATGGTATCCCCAACTTCGAGTCTAAAGGAGGTAGGTGTGACACACAGATATGGTGTGCACTCAGACACAAACACTATGTATGTTTGGCCAACTTTTTTAAACTTGTGTTCCAGGTTGTCGTCCTTTTCTCAAAATCTACCAGGCCATGCAGCCCGTCTACACATCTGGGATCTAGTAAGTCTTGAAACATACTCACACTCAGTGCTTTCATAAGATTCTAGGGATAGTGAGCCCATAATGGCTCAACAATAAAGACTGATTTTCACTTATAACTTCTCCCCTAATGCCTCTGCCCCCCAACATACACACGCACCATCCTCTTGCCAGTTTACACTGTGCTCGCCTCACATTATTATATTTAGCTAGCCTCCCCAGCTGCAGGCTCTTATTTCCCTACTTTAGATCCCTCAGTCACTTCTAGTGTTATTTGTGAGTGGAGGCCCAGTGAAATCTACAGACAGGCATCTGTGTGGATGCCTGCAGGCTTTTCCTGCCAGAGGACCCTGCTGGTTCCCACGGCCAGACAGGAAACAATGGATTCTCTGGCTTTTTGTTGCTGTTTTGGAAAGACAGAGGGGTAGGGGTGAGGACTGCACTGCCCCCTGATGGGTGAAGGTTATATTTACACAGTATTTGAAAGTGTTACAGTGAGGTATGCCACAGACACTGACAGTTCTGTCTGGGTGAACAATAAAAACAGTCTCTTTTTCCTTGTTCCTATTTGAAAAGGATACCTGCTAAGGTTAGGTCATGCACTTCCATTACTTAAAAGTGTTTCTTGGATAATTAACACATATTTTAAGCATTAATATCCTTATAAGTAAAATGATTAGCAGATTTAAAATTTCCTACTCATTGCAGCTTGGCTGAGGCAGCTTCAGTGCATGATTTCACAATTGGACAAAGACAATATGGCTTATTTGACTGATAGTTAAAGAATTACTGATTAATGAAATAATATTTCTGACAACTTGGCGAAGGCACAACATTTACACCTTTTAAAGATGTTATGGCTATGGTTTTAGCAACCAAATGCTAATTTAGCAATAGCAATAGCAGTATTATTTCTGGTATTTCTGTCCACCTGACACATCTCAGTGCAACGGTCACTCTCTTTTTAGCCTAGCTGCTAGTTGTACATTTAGGTTTAACAGCTAGTCATTACAGTCACCTTTTTCTGTCTGCTGTTTGATGCTAGGCAGGTAGCATACAGTATAAAAAAATATTTTGTACTGAAAACAGCCGCCTGCCACAGCAGGAAACACTGTTGGTAAGATCTGAGTTTATGGGTGAGAAGGCCAAAACAATGAGCTAAAAGACACTGCAACATTTCATAGAGAGCCACTGGACGGAAGCTAATATGGGAGAGATATGATCTCTCTTGCTAGTTCCTGTCAGTACTCTGGCTGCAGCATTTTGGATTAACTGGAGGCTTTTTAGGGAATTATTGGGACATCCTGATAGTAAAGAGTTACAGTAGTCCAGCCTGGAAGTAACAAATGCACAGACCAGTTTTTCAGCATCGCTTTGAGGCAGGATGCTCCTGATTTTGCCGATACTGCGTAGGTGAAAGAAGGCAGTTCTAGTGACTTGGTTTATGTTTGAGTTAAAGGACATATTCTGATCAAAGATGACTCAAAGGTTCCTCATAGCAGTACTAGAGAGCAGGACTATGCCATCTAGAGTAACTACATGGTTAGACAGCAGATTTCTAAGGTTTTCAGGCCCGAGTACAATAACCTCAGTTTTGCCCGAGTTTAGAAGTAAGACGTTACAAGTCAGTCCAGGTCTTTATGTCTTTAAGACATGCTTGAATTTTGACCAACTGATCTGATTCATCTGGGTTGATAGATAAATATAACTGAACACCATCTGCACAGCAGTCGAAATGTATGTTGTTTCCTGATAATATTGCCTAAGGGGAGCATGTATAAAGTGAAGAGAACTGGACCTAGCACAGAGCCCTGTGGAACACCATGAATAACTTCAGTCTGCGTGGAAGATTCATCATTAACATGAACAAACTGGAATCTTTCTGATAAATAAGATTTGAACCAGCTTAGTGCAGTTCCTTTAATCTCAATAACATGTTCAAGTTCTGATATATCCATTCTCATCTTAATTGTGTCAATAATATAACTGCTTTTGCAGCATGAAAACTGTGCTGCAGTCAGTGCTCATACAGTTTCAAACACAACCCCCTAAAGCCCTTTCCAAAACATCATCCCTATTAGCAGTCTCCATCCTTTGCTCCTGCTCTCTAACTTAGACAATCATGTAGACACTAATATCCAGAACTGTACAGCGGCTACGCTCTGTGCTGGCCACTGTTAAAGCAAATAAGGGGTTGTTACCAGATGATGTAGATCATGTGCTTATCGTTATATAGACACACAAAAAAGAACAAGTAAAATGATGCAAGGCTGGATCATACTTAATGTTCACAGTAATAACTTGTTCTAACTTGTTGCGACTTTTGCAGCAATGTTCAGGGAGACAGCCAGACAAGCATCTGCATCACCATCGAACCAGGTCTTCTTCTGAAGGGGGACATCCTGGTAAGAAGAGCACACAGAAAATAAAGTCATAGTGTCTAATTGGAAAGACAGCAGACAATTAAAACATTAGATTACTGTTTGAGCTGGTTGCATCACATTTCAGGAATTTAAAACTGGTAAGAGAACTGCAGATTATTTTTTTATGTCACTGGATAAGCTCTTAGTGTGAACTCAGTCACAGAGAAGGTGTATTGTCTCACTTTCACTTCTGCCATATTAAACATTGATTAGCATTGAATTCATAGTATTAGAAATTAGGGAATGTGTTTGTAACTGTCGCATGGGGAATTTCAAAGGGAGCACCTACTTTATGTTTAATGCTGTTTTCTGTTATAGGCCCACAGAGCTGAACCCATATCTCATACTTTATTTAAGACAGACTAATGGATTCTACTGGATGCATCATTTGGCTCAGCCACTGGCTGCTGACGCTCGCTATTATTCAGATAACATAGAAAATGTGAACTGTGGCCTTGTGGCCAAATGGGAGAGACATTAGTCAGCATGGAGTGTGTTCCTGCATTTGAGGCTGCAGTGGTGTGTTTGTGCAGCTAAACTGATTTGTGGATCATGTGACTGCCAATAAATTATCAATTGCTGAATGATTAGAAGAAAAATGACAATTGCAGAGGAAAATCTTTGTAAACATAATTCAAATTCTTTAGGTTTTGGGTGTTTTCATCTCCCATTGGCCTGATGGTTGTTTTAGTTCTCTGTTTGGTTTCAGGTTTGTTTTAGAGTCTTTCCACTGTGGAGCACAGAACAAGAAAAATACAGCTGAAGAAGTTTTGCAAACAATTTAGCAATTTATTCTGTACAAAACCTGAAATGTAAAATTGACATGTTTTGACGTGCTGAGCTGTTTCTTGGTCAGGTGTAGTGACTTCTTAACCAAGCACAACTTGTCATTTCTACACATAGCATATGCTAAACTAAGCTAAGCTAAGTGAATTTTAGCTACAGCTTTAAAGTATATTTATTGGACTGACGTTAGTTTTTATCTGAACCTCTGCAACAAAGCTAATAAGACTAATGTCAAACATTTCTTTTAACATTAAAGATCATTAATTCAGAAATGAGAAGGAGGGGCCTTTGGTCCTTTTTGCTGGTGTGTGAAAATTTAAATACGGTAAAGCTGAACTGTTGCTTTTTATTCGTCGACTTTGCTCATCTGTGTTGTTATCCTCATTAAACAAACCTTCAATGGGACAACTGCTGTCACCCACAAAGCTGTGATAAGCCCTGTATTTTCTTTGCCTTCCTTTCATTGTCAGTCTTTTCTATGATTGTGTGGATTTAATGATCTTGTATGTTTTGGACCTAGTAGAAAACAGGCTGTCAGCCCCATGTAGTAATTCTTAAATTCACATTTACCTGGTCCCATTAGCAGATAGCTGTGGTATTAGTAAAGCCTGCAAACACGCACTGTCATTGGAACAGTAAGATGGTTTGCAGTTGGTTGTAGTGTTGGTTCAGTTTTTTCAACTCTTTACAGCGGCGGTGTGTGAGCCACAAGTTGTCTGGGTCAAGGTACAGTGGGTACGGAAAGTATTCAGACCCCCTTAAATTTTTCACTCTTTGTTATATTGCAGCCATATGCTAAAATCATTTAAGTTCATTTTTTTCCTCATTAATGTACACACAGCACCCCATATTGACAGAAAAACACAGAATGTTTGACATTTTTGCAGATTTATTAAAAAAGAAAAACTGAAATATCACATGGTCATAAGTATTCAGACCCTTTGCTGTGACACTCATATATTTAACTTAGGCGCTGTCCATTTCTTCTGATCATCCCAGAGATGGTTCTACACCTTCATTTGAGTCCAGCTGTGTTTGATTATACTGATTGGACGTGATTAGGAAAGCCACACACCTGTCTATATAAGACCCTACAGCTCACAGTGCATGTCAGAGCAAATGAGAATCATGAGGTCAAAGGAACTGCCTGAAGAGCTCAGAGACAGAATTGTGGCAAGGCACAGATCTGGCCAAGGTTACAAAAAAATTTCTGCTGCACTTAAGGTTCCTAAGAGCACAGTGGCCTCCATAATCCTTAAATGGAAGACGTTTGGGACGACCAGAACCCTTCCTAGAGCTGGCCGTCCGACCAAACTGAGCTATCGGGGGAGAAGAGCCTTGGTGAGAGAGGTACAGAAGAACCCAAAGATGACTGTAGCTGAGCTCCAGAGATGCAGTC
>NW_018128143.1:559051-604454 GCF_001952655.1 Monopterus albus | reverse complement strand
AGCAAAGGGTCTGAATACTTATGACCATGTGATATTTCAGTTTTTCTTTTTTAATAAATCTGCAAAAATGTCAAACATTCTGTGTTTTTCTGTCAATATGGGGTGCTGTGTGTACATTAATGAGGAAAAAAATGAACTTAAATGATTTTAGCATATGGCTGCAATATAACAAAGAGTGAAAAATTTAAGGGGGTCTGAATACTTTCTGTACCCACTGTAAATATTCTTCCACTACCTGTATATGTGAGGCCCTTGTAAAACCCTGGGCTTCCCATGAGGGGAAAGCAGAAGGGAGAGAGAAGATTTTCCTATGCCTGGTTTCAGTGTTGCCTCTAAAGCTGTTGTGCACTTTTAATTATCCTCGGGGATAATTAAAGTTTCTTTGACTTTGACTTTGAGAATACAGTATATAAGTTTTAAATGCTTTTTCTAGCTCTAAGCCAAAGTGGTGAAAGAACCATCAGTGAACCAACTTGACAGCTCTCTGGCTTGTGCTTCACTGTGTTTATTTCATCTCACTTGATATTCTGGGTGTATCAGCACTAAAGTATTGATCATAGCTTTAGAAGTGAAGTTACTTTGCAGTCTGTCATCAGAACTGATACATTGTATAAAAGCGTTTTCACTTTTGGAGCTCAAAAAGCATGTATCCAGCTGCTTTCCAGTCCAACTGAACTGACCTGTTGTGTTGTGCATGCACTGCTTGATGCACTGTTGCTACTACATTTGAAATTCTTCCGATGGTTTTCACCCTCCAGCTCAAGTGTTACCACAAGCGCTACCGTAGCCCATGCCGAGATGTGATATTCCGGGTACAGTTTCACACCTGCGCTGTTCATGATCTGGGGATTGTCTTTGGGAAGGATGAGCTTGATGAGACATTCAAGGGTAAGAGGTTTGGGAACAAACAGGTTCCTCTGAGTCTCTGCTTTGGCTGCCATTATTGTCTGTGTGTAAACAATCAGATTTTTAAATAGGAGTTGCTAATGAGTAAAATCTGGAGCTCTGGAAATACTACTTCACTGTATATACTGAGTTCAAGAATTCTATTGCATTTTAATCTGCTTCTATTTTTTGACTATTTTAATGACCAGAAAACTCAGGTTGTGTATTTTCTGTGTGCAGATGACAGATTTCCAGAATATGGAAAAGTGGAGTTTATTTTCTCTTTTGGGCCAGAGAAAATACATGGTAAGAATCAATGTGTCGGGTTTTATGGGTCCATATAAGCATTTTCCACATTATACTTTACCGTCATACTTAATTTTAGGGCATTTTTTCCTTTAATTTATAGAATATAATAAAGAGGCAGACAGTAAATATTGAGGAGAAAGTAAAAAAAAAGGAGGAATAAAGATCCCTGTCCAGATTCCAGCCAAGGGTGTTTCAGGGGGATGCCTGCACCTTCTTTAACAGTTTTTTAAATGTAAAACCTAAATCTGTTATAAATTAATCAAAAGGAATGAAATGAAACTAAAAATAAATTAGATAATTTTAAGTTTGATGAAGTTAAATGAGGTCTTAGTTAAAGGAGATCACTACAGGTTCTTCACTCATTTTCTGAAAGTGACCCCTTTCTAACTGTTTGTGATGTAAAGACATTCACATTTTCTGCTCTGCCTCTTTGCACTTCGGGTCAAGGTATGGACCACCTGGAGAATGGGCCGAGCGTCTCGGTTGACTACAACACACAGGATCCCCTGATCCGTTGGGACTCCTATGAAAACTTCAATCAGCTTTCTCAGGACACCACAGATGGTGAGTAAAGTAGAAGAGCAGGTGGTATTTTGTATTGTCCTGCCTATTTAACTGGGTAGAGCCTTACTCAGTGGAGTTACAGCATAATGTACAGTATACACTCACAACAGCTGTGGATGTAATGTCTCTGATGAGATATTTTACTTTCACTTGTGATTAACAGTGAAGAGTGGTTGGTCGTCAAACCTTTTGCACACATAGCAAAACTCAGATCACACACAAAGACCAGCGCATAGGAAAAAACCCACAAAGAAGGCCAAACTCCTTCTGCCTCCTTATGTATGTTGTTAACAAGGTGCTAATTACACTGGCTCTTTATAGCAATGGCCCTTTGGCCACCTAGATTAATATACAACCATTTCCCCACAAGTTGTGTTTCTTACAGTAAGTAAACTGTCAGATTCATGTAACAAACCACACATCACAAGCACACATGTATGTTACACAAACTGTACATGTGACTGTGGAAATGCACTTTAATGTGGTTGAGATGGAGTTAGGATTTTATTCCAGTTTGGGTCTTTCTCACTCGCTTACACACGCCCACCCACACAACCAGTGTGTAACCATGCTGTGTGCGCACCAAGGGTGTTTTTGTCTTTCTGCATGACACAAGAGAAATTCAGCCTGTGCCCTAATGGAGTTAAAAGACTTTTTTCACTCTTTCATTTCTTTAAAACTCCGGCATGACGTGGTCAGACTAAGGTCACGTTTAAGTTCAAACTAGAATGTTTATGAGACAAAATACAAGGTAGCAGTTGTGTACTCATTCTGGTACTGAAAAGTATCACAAATCATCCTAAATCTGCATCAAGAGATTTTATGCTGTCCTAGATGTAAGTGGTAAATGGTGTTTTGAAAGGGAGGAGAGACATCGATACCGCTGAATTCATTTGTGGTGAAATGGAGGATGCAGTAGATAAGTTTAATAGGTTCTTTGTGAATGTTGGTCCTGGTTTAGCAAGAAGCATTTGTACAGATGATACATCCGTCACTATAAATAATAATACAATCAAAAGGAACATGATGAGTTCTATGTTTTTGAAGCCCATAGTTGAAAAGGAAATTATAGAGATAGTGAATAAATGTGGTAACAAAACATCTAGTGATAGTGATGGTGATGGTAGCTCCAGAGCTCCTACAGCAGGACAAGGCCGACTCGCCACATGTCAGCGGCAACGAGGCAGAAGTCACTTGTCTGACACCCATTGAGTCCTTTTCTCTCATCTCCATTTCCCAACCACTGTACAGCCCCCACCTGCCCGGGAGCTTTTTCTGTCCCATTGCGCGGGAGATGCTGAGCTACTACGCAGAGCAGGGCGATGTGCAGATGGCTGTGTCTGTGCTTATCGTCCTGGGGGAACGGATTCGTAAAGAGATCGATGACCTCACTCAGGTCAGCTGGAAATAACAAACACTGGCTTGCTTACTGCTGCAGCGTTTGCATTTGAATCTCTTCATGGACTACAATTTAACTGTTAGCAGAGGCAGTAATTAAAAGTAATTAAAAGTTTGTTAGGCACAGAAAATGCTTATTTTGGTCAAAAGAATGACTTAATGACTTCATGGTGATTGTAAATACAAGTTAGGATGGTTTCCTGAACAAATCTCCAGCATTTTAAGGTCAAATGTAACTTTATTGACTGTCATTCATGTGGATGCAGAGTTCCAGGATACTTTAGGCCGTTCATTACTAACACAATCTTAAAATTCAGTTACGAAGTTTCAGGTTGGAAGACAGGAAACCTTGAACGTATTGTTTTCATTTCAGGAGCACTGGTACATGTCCTACATAGACCTACTGCAGCGATTCGAGTTGTGGAACGTGTCCAATGAGGTCATCAAGCTGAGTACGTGCAGCGCCATCACCTGCCTGAACCAGGCGTCCACAACACTCCACATCAACTGCAGCAACTGCAAGCGGCCAATGAGCAACAAGGGATGGATATGTGACAGGTATGAAGGCTGCACTCCTATTTATTTTTGGAGGGTTTTGTACATGTAGACAATTGTCAGTCTGTAATACTTTTATATAATTACCACAAGAGGGTCTATCCCACAGTTAAAATGAAGACCATATTTCATTTAAGTGAAATATAAAGTATTTTGTACTTGTCTAGTGTTCTTAAATGCTTTCTTCAACATACCCAAATTTGTTTATATTAATATATGCAGCAATCTCAACAGTAGTTCAGTTTTTGGGATAAATTAAACTCTTATTTGCTTTGTTGCAAAGAGTTAGATAAGTAGATTCTATTACTCTCAAGTATGTATGCTAAATATAAAGTTGCCACCAGTGGCCAGCTAACTTAAACAGTACGACAGTAAACAGGTGAGAACATTTAGCCGGGCTCTGTCCAAAGGTAAAAATAAATCAGAGAACCTAGTTGCAGACAAGACGGCAGACTGATGGCCCCGGCAGGAGGTTGGCAAAATTAGCCTGAAGTTGTTCACCACTCCAGGTTTATGGTTTGTGGTGTATGAATGTTAATACTCTAACAATTCTTTAGTATATTACTGTGTGGTGTAGAAGATAATTATCAAAGTATGTAATTATGTAAGAATGTTAACACTATGTAATAATTCTTTACTTTAGTATATTACTTGTGTGGTGTAGAAGAGAATTATCTATGTAGAGATACTGCTTGCAAACCAATGATGGTAAGATGATGTCATGGGGTAGGACTGGATAAGTCTGACTTCTTCCTACTCCATTCAAGCATGTACTAGGTATAAGCAAATTGTTATTGGATATGTGTAAAATTATGTGTGTTGACATATCAACTGTCTTTACATGCTTGAAAGAATAAATAAATCAAATCAAATTATGGCCACAGAGAAGCCAGAGGCCTTGTGGGACCTCACTCTGTTGCTTTCTAGAGCACAGTGTGGGACATTCCTGTGTTCACCCACAGGCATGGACAGAGCCTTCCTGTTGAGGGAGAGGTGGTCATTCTGTGGCCAAAGTGCTACTTTCTCTGCCACCCAAAAAAGGAAGCAATGCTACACCCTTAGCAATAGATAGCAATGTTTTGTCTTCAAAAGGATGTGTTCAAAAAATCACTGGAATGACTTTCCTACTGTTTCTTACAGATAAACATTTGATATAGTTTTAAGAGGAATCT
Organism: Monopterus albus; assembly: GCF_001952655.1. Lineage (NCBI taxonomy): Eukaryota > Metazoa > Chordata > Actinopteri > Synbranchiformes > Synbranchidae > Monopterus > Monopterus albus. The sequence continues at coordinate 599,571 of NW_018128143.1, read as the reverse complement.
ATCTTGGTTATGCAATAAATGAAAGGGAAAGTATTAAAAGGTAAATGTAAATATGTATCCTCTGTTCATGTGTAACTCATTATGTACAGATAATATAAATGTAATGACATAATACATTTTCTGCATAATCCAACATTTTGCAGTTTCATGTAGCACCTGACACAGGTAAGCCAGTCATCATGAGCCCATGTGATTATATCGCTTATAGCAGAGTGACAATTCTTGATGCGGCGGTGTCTGAGGGATCAGAGAGCTCGGTCATCCAGCTTAGGCTTGGCCTTTTACACACTGAAATCACTCCAATTTCCTTGAATCTTTTAATAACGTTATGCACCAAAGAGGGCGACATATCCAAATTCCTCCTATCTTTCTTTTTAGAAAGAAAGTCATTTTCGGCTTTTCCTGCTTAGGGGTCGCCACAGCGAATCGTCCCACTGATGACTTGCATGTTGACATTTAGCACGTGTTTTACGCCGGATGCCCTTCCTGACACAACCCTGATTTGAGCCCGGGCCACAGCGGCGAGAGCGCTGCGCCTTAACCACTAGCCTACCGGGGATGGCTCCTATCTTTCTTTTTAGACATTTAAGTAATTTTCTCACACTTATGTTGGCAAACTGGCGGGCCTCGGCCCATCTTCGCTCCTAAAAGGCTCTGCCTTTCCTGGATGCCACTGTTGTACCAAATCATGATGCAGTCACCTGTTGACATCACCTGGTATTTAAATCCCTAGTGATGCATCTTAGTTTATGAAGCGATGGTTTTCAATCTACATTTTAAAAGTAACTAGTAACACATGCAAAGTACAGTATTTCCCTTAGAATTGTAATCAAATGGAAGTGTAAAGGAGCATGTGGTACCTTGATCTCCTCAAGTTAACAAATTAGTAGCACCATCACTGATGCACATGAAGAACTGGAATGTAGTAAAAGAAACAAACTGTTAAAAATTCATGTCTGTCATGCTGTACTAAGGATGCAGTTCAGAAAACAACTGATCAAATGAACAAGTGACAATTACAACGTTGCAATTTACTATTTTTATGATGTCAAAAGTGTCAGTAATGAAAAAGGCCATTTACAAAATAGCAAATGGACTTTTTTTTAAGAAGGATGCTTGCAGTATAGTTAGTTTTTATTGGCCTCCCAGATAGTCAAAGGTCAGAGGTTACTTGGCTACCTTCTATCAGTGACCGTAGGGTGTCGACCCCAGGCCAGCTGGAAATAGGCCTTGCTAAAATAGAATAGGTGTAAGTCTCCTCTAATTCTGTTTCAGTGGAGGTGAGCTTGTGTATGTGTGTGTGCTTGTTTGTGCCCGGTCCAACTTGTGCCTGCCCCATCTTGCCTTCTGGTCATCTGATAATGATACTGTGGTCAAATCTGAATTTAGCTGTAATGACATCATGCACACACGTACATGTAAAGTACATACACACAATTTCAACTTTAGCCATGAACAGCAAAACAGGACAAACACAAGCAAGTGCACATATGCAGAACTGCACACAAACAGCCACAATCACAAGCTCTTACTTAGCTACTTGAGACTTGGAGGAGTCGATAAGACTTCAAACGTGTCCCATAATAGCCTTTTGTGCAATGACTTTAATCAGCCACCACAGTCAGGCTGATGCATACTGTATTTTAAATAAGCTCAGCCTGTAAGGAGCATTTAAAGAAACTGTTCAAAATGTTCCCTCTCTGAAAGGGTTTCCTGGAAACGCCAGTGTTTCCACTGTCATTTGGCTTCACACATGTGAGCACTGAAAAGGCAATTACTGTAGTCCTCTCACAGAGTGGCTTTTAGAGCCAGGAGGGAAAATGGGAGAGGGCGTATTTCTTCTCAAGTGATGGTTTTTAAAAAGTGTTGTTGTTGTTGTAGTAGGGTTTGCAGTTTGTTAGAACTTCAGTTGCTTTTCTAAGGAAAGCACAAGGCTACTTGCATCTAGTCCTGCTTATCAAGGCGTTGCATAAAGCTTCAAATTATAGAGCCAGTGTTTTGCCGGGATCAACACTGGGTAAGCCCTGTCTAAATGGGACGTTGGTTTCCAAAGATTGATGTTGACTTTCACTGTTTATTTCATAAAAACAGCTACAGCTGTTGTGGCTCTGCTTCAGCACAGGAATTTTTGTCATGGCTGCACCTCACATAAACAGAAACAGGTAAATATTCAAAAACATCATACTGTAACACTTAGCAAAATTTATGAGCGGTTACCATGTCTAGGGATCAAATGTGTAGTTGTCAAAGAAGTCATTTGGTCTCAAGTATGCACCTGTTGCTTTTTAGTGGGTGACACCTCACCATCATATGTTATCCATCGACCTTTACTGTCACATTTTTCATCTTAAAGAATTGAAAGCACCAATCCAGTCTTCCACAGCGGTCTCTGTAGAGTCCATGAATCTGTTTAGGGCTGTCATTGGACTGAAATACCACAGTAACTCCAGTGTGAGTAGCATTCCACAGATCTGATCACATGTCAAAACAAAGTACTCTTGTTTATAATGCTATATGACAGATTCTTACAACTCAGTGCAAACTATTTTATCCTCTGACTTAGCAATGCCAAGGTAAACAATCACTTTACAAGTATTATACTGTCCCAAGACTGTGGACTTGTGTGACCAGCACAGTGCTTTGATAGATCATGCTAAATGGTTGCAGCTAAAATTTCACATTGCAGCTATTTTTTAAATTATTTAACGGGAAGGCTGGTTTTATAGTAATGCCATGCAAATTTACTAAGAGATGCACAGAATACTGTGGCACTGCAGTTTTTCAATTTAGTGCCATATTTGCCAACACTGATGATGTAAATGAGCACAGCCACAGCAGTGTTGAATACACATCCGCTTAGGATCTCATGCCATCGTGCATGCGTGGACCGAGAGGGAGCATAGAAGAAAGTGTAAGTTTACAATGACTAAACTAATACAGTTGAAGCTCCCAGCCAGTTAGTAACATTCAGCCATGCTCATAAAGGTTTTACATCATAGTCATTTTTTGAAACTTTCTTTAAACACAGGGTCTTTCGCATCAAATCTAGAACTTGATATAAATGGACATTTCTTTCATAAAAGGTTGTCTGGCTGAAATAAAATTTTATCGAGCCGATCTTGTCTCTCACCTGACCCTCACATCAGCCTACCCTGATCCATGTCAAGTTCTAGCCTGATGCTAGCAGTCATTACACAAGCTGCAGCTCTGTGAGGAACAAATGTGTCAGAGAATCTGAATTCATTAATCATTAAGATGGGGACTTGGCTGTAGGAAAAGCATCCAAAAGATTACTTTTCCAATATATTCCAACATGGTTTTCAAGCAGGTTTAGCCATTTTTTCCATAGCTCAGCCCATTCGGTCTCAAACCTGCACTTTATACTACTTCACCACATTGTTCTTCAATTACTACGGGAGCTTTTCTCACTTGCCCAGTTCACTCTCCTCTGAGGAGTCAGAGGACTTAAAGGCAGACTCCTCCACTAGACTGTGAAGCTCTTTTGTGCACTCATTCACAGGAGGAGGGGGAGTGACAGAGAATGTCAGTGTGGGTTTGTGCATGCTGCTCAGCACAGACAGACTGTTTCTAAGAGCTGGTCAATATGTGCTCAGAATTTCTTTGATTTCCCATTGATGTGAGACAGTTGACGCCTTTTTTTCAAGCTTTGATAGCCGTTGATGAGTTCGGCCGTGACCTTGTGTCCAGTTTTTCTCCGTTCTGTAGAACGCTGAGAGAAAAGCTGTCACAACTTCTGCAGCTGACATCTTTCAAAACACGTGAGTAACATGCTCAGTACTGTAGATGTGGTTTGCATCAACAAACTTGGTTTTCAGTTCATGTGTGGAATCTGCTCAGTAACTTATTGACGTCAGGTTGTGTATTATCCAAACACTTGGCCTCATTATGTTTTATTTGTTAATGCTTTTTTTTTACTGCTTTAATCAAGCTCACAGGCAAGTGATCTTTTGAAATGGAATGTTTTACAAATGCTTTTATCCAGCAGTGATAAGAACTTGAGGCACGTGTTCAGTCTGCCTTTTGGTGAAAGGGTACAGAATAATTCAGGTTAAACCCCCAGGTGACTTATCTGGAAGACTAAATAACTGTAAACTGCAGGATTATTACCAAAGGTTTGTGGTTGTGATCAACCTGAACTTAGCAGTGTTCCAGATTTCAGCAATAATAACCAAAACTACAAAAATAAGACTCAAGTTATAATAAATTAGAATGACCCTTAAACTGTGTACAAAGGACTGTGCAGTATATGACGCCTTTTGAGTTCCCTAAAATGATGTTTTCAGGCACTGTGGTGATTTCTTGAAAGAAAGTGAGTCAAGTGTCCTTGATTTCTCTATGTAGGCTTTATTTTCTGCAGCCATTAAGTTACTGTTTATCTAGGGTCCAATAAGCATTGTCCTGTGTTGTTGCACTTTCTAACACTTCCTCTTTGACTCTAACACTTCTTCTTTGACTCCACACACATTAGTTACAGAGAGGTGTCTGAGTTCTCGTCCTTAACTTATCCAACAGAAGGGATGGGTTGACCTACACTGGTGGGCACAGACTATTGACTGCAGTTCTTAAGAGTGGGCTTTAAATGAGTGAAGTGAAATTTAAGTCTGTATTTGTGTTGCCTGCTGAGCTACAGACAGGGTTGGGGTAGGGTGGGGTGGGGTTACATAATCCTGGCGCAAATAGAAGTGGAATGATATCACTGTTGAGACTATGTTTGGGTCCATCAGATGACTGCGATTCAAATGGCCCACTAGCCTAAGAGTATTTCAAGTACCAGGTGAACAGTACATTTCCACAGACTCCAGTGAAACGCAGCTTTGGCTAATTCTGAATATATTCTGCCCTCCCTAAACGTCCGTGTCTAGTTTAGCAGGTAGTTAAACAGTCCCAAACCGAAGGCAAAGATTTGTGGCTTCAAACCTCGTTTATTGCATCCAATTTGGAAAACTGGAAAACTGTAAACACATAACAGTACAAACAAACGCATTAGATGCTTGGACCAGAAATCATGTCTGTTTTCTTTAAGATAGTGATAACACATTGCACTAGCTTAATGCTAACTTAAAATAGAAAACCACATAGACGCGCTAACTTACATTAGCTTAACAGTCGCGGTATTCTATTCTGTACAAAGCAGACATCTTGGTCCGTAAAAAAGCACATATAACACCAGTAAATTGACATAAACAATAAACTTACAGGCATATATTTCTTTGCTCTGTGGGATCTACTTCAACGTCGTCGTTACAACGAACAGCTACTTCTTGCCGTCAGGGTGAACTACCACTTCCTGGCCTAAGGTCAACTTCCCATGAACTTCAAAACAAATACGTTCAACCACCACTAGGGGGCAATAATACCTGTCCGCGGAGGACAACACAGAATGAATACAGTTTAATAGATTTCCATGAAGTATTTAATGATTGCTAAATCTAGTAAAACCAGAGAACTGAAATACATATGACATTTTCTTCAGGTGCTCTCAGTGCTAATCTTCACTCATCACAGCTTGCTCCTTGTAGTATTTAATCATACTCAAATGCAAATAATAATCTGATTCTTATCATTGATCTGACAGCCATTACCTGATGCAGTAAGCCAGTGCTTGATGTGATCTCATTGAAATATAGACATTATCAGGCTGTGACATTTCACCAAGAAGATGCAGAGATGAAACATCTATAAATTTGTGTGGACAACAGGCTTCTGCACCATCTACTCCGAGGTATTTGGCAGATTAGGCTGTTTTGATTCCAAACTTTGCCCAGTTCAGGTTGCATAAATCACCAGGATAGAAAAATAAAGGCCTTCTAGTAAGGACTGCATTGGACACCAAGAAAGAATAAGTGCCTTATGTTGTGGAGTGTCTCTGTTTGGACTTTGGCTCCAGGTGCACAGGGGCAGGGGTTTCTGCTAGGCAACAGTTACTGCTGTGGGCAAGTGTTAGGTTGTGTGTGTGCTACACCAAAACTGGCAGAAAGTTGTCAGACACAGGACATGCTAATGAAGCCTTCTATAAAGTGTTGCCTGTGCTGCCTTTGTGAGCTGAGCACAGGAATAATGACAGCATGCTTCACTTTTTGTACCATAGCCAGAGTAGAACTTTTTGCAAAACGGAACTAATCCAGAGACAGGAATGAGAGTTATCTGCACTCATAATGTGTGACTGTGCTATTTCCTTATGGACAGCATAGCTATTGGCCAGACACTTTTTTTGTGTTCTTTGTCTCCAGCCATCTTTACACAGCTGATCTGGCTAAGCCCCTAAAGCCAGGACATAATTAATCATGACCACTTTTCCACAAGTTCTTTCCACAAGATCTGCTCTTTAACTGTCTTTTATACAAGATTAATGTCTTTGCACTGTAGAAGGATCCTCAGGAAGTGTTTTATCTCAGCCAACAGAAACCTTTTTGTGGGTAATATATTATATAATAAGGACATATTTGTGCTTGGTAAATTCAGCATGGTTCCATCTATAGGCCTGACTTTGCTGTGGCTCCACTGGTGTTTTGCGGTCACCCCAAGCAGTTGAGTGCCACTGTTTTTACATTCAGTGTTAATATGAATCAAATCATGGTATGTAATTACCATTCTTCTTAAATATAATCGCTATCTATAGAAATCATGATGAGCAGCTCAAATGTAGAAGTGTCCAGATTCCAATGTGGGCTTGCAAAACCAGGAGCAGCACTGGCATTACTGTGAAAGCAGAGCTGTATTCAGAACAGTGACATAATTATGTGGCTCTGCAGTGGCTCTCTAGCACGTGGAAACACAAACCGGTTCTCAGAAGGTCTGCAAGATGAACCAGTTCTGAACTGGTAAATAGTTTGTATTGATCAAAAAGGAGTATTTGTCTCCCTTCAGGTAATCATTGGCTTTGCACAGGCACTTAGCTGGATTTCTTTATACTGTCCCTTCTAACCCCTTTCCTTTTTTGTCTATCTGTGTTCTTATGTTTAATGATTTTGCTTGAAAGGATGTAGGAACTGAGTTATGTTTGGAGAAAAAACCCAGAGGTGCACTTTTTTATTAGGCATCCCTGTTTTGTTTGAGGCGTGTTACTGGCCTGGGTCATCCTTCTGCATGGGCCAGTTAGCTTATTGAATAAACCCTTCTTGAGCTATGGGGTGGATAGACATGGGAGAACAACTTTACAAAGAGAAAAAGAGCACTGGCCTCTCCCTCCTTGTTGAACAGAGTCCTACTGTATTCATGCACCAATCTTTCCTTGTCATAACAGTTTTCTTCACTTCAAAAGACACTTTTGAAAAAGTAGTGTTATACTGGCCACTAGAGCACCAGGAACACATACTAGCCAATTCCACTTTTCTCATTTGTGCACCTTCTTCAGTCCACATTCCTCCAGGGCACATGGTGATGCAAGGCAGAACCACAACCCAGATTTAGCCCCTGGTAGCAGGAGCTCATGTGGTGCTACCAACTAATGCCAGGAAGAAAAGGAGCCAGTGCCCTGTGGTATCGACTCCTACTGGATGTTCAGGGCATCTGCATAGATGGGGATAGAATGTGAAGAGATAGTGATAACCTCTGTATGTGTTATGCCATCCCAGTCATTGTTAGGTTCTTGTTGGCAGGTGCAAAGAAGTGGCTGGTGACACCATGCATAGCCCAAAGAGAGATTGAGAGCAATGAGCAATGAGATGGAACCAAGTGCAAACAAAATGGTTCATCCAAATTGGGTGAGAAAATGGAAATGGAGAAAAGGTTGACAAAGCTTAGACTATTATTGACTCATATCTTTGATGCTCTGCTTTCTCCATCTCTCTGTCTTGCCTTTGCTTCAAATTTTCAAAAGTGAAGTGTACAGCAGTTGTTGCAGACACTGGAAAATTTGACTTTACAGTTATCACAAAAATGCTTTGTCACCTCAGTCTATTCAAGAGATTCTTAAAGGTTTAACCTCGTGTAAACAGTCATGTTGACACAGTTCTAATAGCAAGAAGTGTCTGGAGCGTTTATATAAAAGATGTAGATTGAAACAGGAGCTGACAAGAGTTTCTTTGAAGAGGATCTGTATAAACTCTCAGGCCCTGATGTGGTTGTGTCTTTGTTGGTTTGCCAGACCAGAGCTTCAAAAGTTAGCCCATCAAGACTTCTCACCCCTAGAAGAAGATAGCTACAGCCAGCTGGAGATTTTCCCTTTGCAGCCCTGCTGCTGACGACCGTTGATGATTTTTCCTGATACACAACCTTATCCAGAGTGAAACACAATGCTCTGCATGGAGGAACTGTCTGGCTGATCTACACTTTTGCATTTTTTCCAGTAGTTTTTGTGCTAAATATAGTCTATTCTAACCAATAGTGGCTACAAATGACCACTGTAGATTACAGTTTATGTTTAATCTAATTTAATTTATTTGTTTATATAGTGCTTTACAACATCCACTCAAAGTGCTTCACAGCAAAACATATTAAAAATAAAAGCAAAACATATTGAGACACATAAAGCTAACGAAAAGTAAAACATGTTAAAATGACACAAATTTGAATCCGAAGTCTGTAGACATCTATAAAACTCATGTACAATAGAAATGTGTCAAAGTACAGAGGGCGTTACAGTAGTCAAGTCGTGAGCTAATGAAAGCATGAATGGCTTTTTCTAGGTCGAGTCGAGATAAAAAGGGCTTCACCTTTGCTAAGAGCCTCAGTTGAAAGAAGCTTATTTTGACCACAGAGCTAATCTGCTTGTCAAATGTGACACTGCTATCAAATAAAACTCCTAGGTTTCTCACAGTTTGAGTGAATAAAGGGACTGAAGCTCCTTGGTCGGGTATGATGTGAGTAGAGTCAGGGCTAAAAGTGATGTATTCAGTCTTCCCCTCATTCAAATGAAGGATGTTCTGTGTGAGCCACTGTTTAATACCATGCAGACACCTGTGCAAGGGGGCTAGTACATTGTCATCACTCTGCATTAATGGTAAGTAAATCTGCACATCATCAGCATAAAAATGAAAGTGGCTGTTACGCCTAGAGATAATTGAACCTAACGGAAGCATATATAGTGAGAAAAGTATAGGCGCTAGGATTGATCCTTGGGGTACACTCAAGGAAAGAGAGGCTATTGAGAGTGGTTGATCACAACTGAAAAGGTCCTATTGGTCAGAAAAGAAATGAACCATTTGAGCACAGCACCGCACAAGCTGACGCAATGTTCAAGGCAGGAAATGAGAACTGCATGGTCCGTCAAGGCAGAAAATGAGAACTGCATGGTCCATGGTGTTGAAGGCTGCTGTGAGATCTAGAAGCACTAGAACAACGGGACTCTTTGCATCAAGGGCTGCAAGAATATGATTGTGGACCTTCAGTAGCGCGGCTTCAGTGCTGTGCCGGGACCTAAAGCCTGCTTGAAATTTATCAACAACAGCACAGAGTTCAAGATGTGACTGTAACTGTTTGTGTAATTTTCTCCATGACCTTGGATAAAAAAGGCAAATGAGATTGGACAAAAATTAGAAGGGAGTGTGGGGTCGAGGTTAGGCTTCTTGAGAAGTGGTCTGACTACAGAATTCTTAAGGGCAGTGGGGACAGTGCCCATCCTGAGGCAGCTGTTAATAAATATGAGATATAACAAGTAAGAATTTAGTTTGTGTTTAAGTTTGAAGCATATTTTGGAATAGAATTATTACTGCATATATCCATGCCATATAGCCATGTCAGTGGCTGCCAAATATTGAAAGTGAACATATCATCCCATATTGATACTGATCAATATCCCAATACTGCCTGTTCCAAACCATCCTCCATTACCTTGTCCTTTGTTTTCCCAGTCCCAGCAAGTTTGCACTTACACACATCGATTCACAGTAGCCTTTGATGTATTTTTAATGAGATGCAGGTCAAGTGTTTATTAAGCTAGAACAAAACTGAGTACTTACATCTGACTAAGCCTTTTGGGGCATAATGGATGATGGCAATAGTTCAGATGTACAGTGCATCCTGGCATGCTTCTCCACTAATGTATCAGGAAAATCCATCCAAATTCTTATTAGAAGGTCTGGTATTGGCATCATTTGTCTGATTATTACATTTGTATTGTAGTGAGACAGTTTTTCAGTTGAAATAAATAAATAATTTTCTATGATATGCCTTTTCAAAATCAGTAAGCCCCTAACATGACAATTACAGTATTGTGTTGCTTTATTTTATGATAGCTGCTTCATGAGTTCTATTGACTGTTATAGTTCATCAGTCATCTCTGATCTTCACAAGTCAAATTAATCCAGCTCAGATGATGTAATAGCCTCATCTGTAGATCACTGACAAGGCCACATTATTACTTTAATAGCTGTCCTCAAGCTTTCACTTACAGTAAAGGCATGCTTTGTTGCCAAATCAATAGCTCTGCCATTAATTTTTACCAAATATAGTGCCAGGCTGTACTTGTGTCTTTATTCTGTTAGGCTTCTTCTTCTTTAAATACAGCTTTATTCCCATCTGGCTATTAGTGGCTTCAGTAGTTATTAATGTCACACCCCTTCAGAATATCCACACACTCTGTGACACGCACGTCCACAGTGTAGCACATGGTGTGTTTGTACTTGTAAGCTGGAGGGGAAGCATGCTATTTCTGCTGTGAACAAAATATCACGAAACAGGGGTCAGAGCTCGAAGTTCAGAGATGAAGAGGTCACAGAGTTGCACCATCTGCCCCGCAAAGCCTCAAAATATCTGGTGGCACCTTCCCTCTACAGCACTTTGTTTTTGGTAGTGTTCTGTTATAGACAGTGAGGGTTAAAAACAAAATATTGCAGACATACTGCACAGGAACATCAATTGAAACAGAACACTATGTTCTTGTACAGTATGTCTGCAATATTTCATTTCAACCCTGACTGTCTATATTTGCCTATATGTGAGCAAGCAGTTCCACCACCTCATACTGCATTTTACAATCATGGTGATCTAAACATCTCACTAATGAAGAGGTTGTATCGTCATCGCCTGTGGGTCATTCCACACTGGTCAGACGTGGTCCACTCTCCCTCTGCTGCTATATAACAAGTTAAGTCTATGGGATCAGGACTGCAGACACATGTATGTAAAAACACACCAACGAGAAGACACATACACACACTGTATGATCATTGTGTGTGTTACATGTACACATGCCATTTATCATCACAAGAATGGATGCTGACTAAGGTTATTCGTAGAGGCTCACATGTGCTCAAATGAAAACAACAGCAGTCATAGGCCCACACAGAGAAATAGCCTCAACATACATAGTGTGCTTTCCATAAAAAGTTTCACAAGTGTAAAGTGACAGACTCAATTTCCTGTAGTCCAAATGGGGCTTGTGTGGATTACTCCTTAGTCACATCGTCTCTAAAGTGAAGACATGAGCTAATTAAAGACAGCAGACTAAACTGGACTTTCATTTGATGTGAGAGTACAACCATCACATTTATCATCACTGAGAGAAGAGAGCGAGAGTCCAGGGGAAGGATGTGGGGGTGGAAAGAGAAGACACAGCTTAAAGAGAGAAAACAGCGGCGTGACAATCTGTGAGTCAAAAAATGAAAAATTTGTATCCAGTGCAATCCATAATCATGTAACATCCTTTGACTTTGCTTGAAATGAGGATGTAGAGGCCTAAAGCTGCATGTTATCAGCCAGAATGACAAATGTAGTTATTGCTAATTGTTCTGGATCATGGTGTGCAATAGTAAAATCCTGCATGCCAATGTGTGCAGATGACTAGCTGATGTGGCCTGAACCACACACTGAAGACCTTCCAAACTGTGGGAAAAGGTGTTTTGAGTGAATGTGTGCATACAGTATGTTAGTGTGTTGCATTTACAGTATAAAGTATTCTTCCATCCCAGCGATGAGGTTATCTATCATGTTTAGACTTTCTGAGTAGGACAAAAGACTTTTAATTTTAATCCCTCTATTTTTTACCTAGTATGTTTTGTGCTCTCCATCTGCCTGCAGCAGGGTGGAGTTTCCCCCGGCTCCCCAGCTTGGAGTGAGGCTCGTTAAATGACCATGGATGGACAAAGTGTAGTTCTTTCCATTACATGAGTGTTTTTTGACACCAGTGAGCTAAAGGAGGGGCATTGGTGTGTATGTGACCATGGAAAGGGCATATATCTGTGCATGTTAGCATATATCCTAATATGTGCTTTTCTGTACATGGATTTTAAAAGAGGATCTCATGAGTAAAGAGAAAAGCTTTATTCTGGTTAATAGGGGCTCGTACAAACTGTAGACCAAGGAAGTGGGTGTTTGCTTGATGGCACTGACACCATTCTATCAAAATCTATACTCTGGATTTTAGCGGCCCCTTTACCCCCCGCCTCCCACATACACTGGCTGTTGTGATCGACCTCCCATATACACAGCAGGGGCAGCCTTTAGACTAGTGTGAGCCACTAAGCAGACAGCAGAAGCAGCAGCTCTCCTGATCTGAGCCTATGAGTTATCCAGGAGAAGAAGGAGGAGAAGGAACAGTAGCCAAAACCAACTCCCCTAACTCCAGCTGTAATCCCTCATGTCCTGTGAGCTCCAGGGGCTCGTAAGGAGGGATTTTCCCATCTTAGTTTGAGACTGTACCATCGTCCACTCCTCACACAGGTAGGGGAACCTCCTCTTGAGGAGGTGTTTCTGCCATTTCCTTTAATATAGCTTTCATTTACTTTGAGGGGACCTGTTGAAGTGTTGTAGTCCAGGCACACAGGTTATGAAATCAGTTGAGCTATGTGACAAATAAATTGCATGAGTGGCATTTGGCCATGGTGCAGGCGTTTATAAAGCTACTGAAATGGAGAAAGTGTGAGAAGGTCTTCTTTCATGACTTATGTCTATCTTTGTCGGCGTGGCTGATGCTTTAACAGTGTGTCTGTATGTGCACACATGTGGAATGGAATGCATGCACAGCTCCTAACTTGATACATAAGCTGTTTTTGTATATAAATGTGTCATGACGACTTGATTTGGAGCCTCATGTCTTAGCAGCTAACTCTTCTGAGAAGACAACACTGACTTTGGTGGAAAATGTACATTAATAACTATAAAAATCTGAAAATTTCATGTTTTTTTATTTTTTTTATTTTTTTCTATTGTCTGCTGACTATGATAATCATGACAACTACCATGAGCTTTGATATGCAACTCTGACAAGACCACAGGTCTTGACTGTAGAAGCACACTGTCCAAATGTAATTATCAAACTGGACATGGTAGAAAGTAACAGTCTCTTTCTCCTGCATGTGGTCCACCAACGTGCCAATCACAGTAGTAAGCCCACTAACAGCTTGGTACTAGTAAACCATACACTGTGATTTTCTGTGGCCAACAGCCACCAGATTTCTTTCTACCAGCAGCCTGACAGTGCAGCAGTTCAGTACAGTGCGCCATTCCCTTGGCAAAATGCCTGAGGCCAGCCGAGGGGACCTTGCAGTATCCAGCTTGTGCACGCCCACCAAACTCCAGTACAGAGCACCGTATTCATTAAAGCTGAGATGGAGACATATATAAATTACAGAGACACAGACTACCTCTTTGTGCAGCTCCTTTCCCAGCTGTAGAATCTGATTTGGCTATCAGGACACACCATATCATAAGTCATAAAGTTTCCTGGAACAGGGGCAGAGAAATTACCTTATAAAGTATTGCATTTTCTTTGCCCACCTGAAGTCTGTATAACCATACTATTACTAAATGGTGTGGTGGATGTGGGATAGTTGTGAACTTTGGAAGAGCAAGGTCATATATATTGATAGTTCTTGATCACATGAAAATATTGATCAGTCTGAATGTATTGGTGCACTGTGGAGGGAGGGAGGGGAGGAGGGCAGGTACTATATGTGCGTGTGTGTCTTTCAGCCTTTCCATTGCGACTCTCAGCACATTGCCATATTGTTTTCCTCTGGTTTTCAGAGGCTAGAAAAAACCTCCAGACCTTCATTAATCAGCAAGGCTGATTTTCCAGTGATGACTGAATTCTTCTGACTGGGGCACCCTACTTCCTCTTCACTGGGTGTGGCTGTGTGTGAATGTACAGTATGTGTGCATGTGTATTTGTGTCCTGTGAATCTACATTACAGCATTCCATTTGAGCCTATAAGCTAAAAAGTCTTTCTTTTTTTATCCTGTGTACAGCTGTGGGGATCATAAGCAAATAAAATCAACAACTGCTTCATCTTCTATCACCCCAGTGTTGCTCAGGTGGCACAGATTATGCAAGCTGATCCGAGAGAGTGCAAGGCAGGCTCTTGTGATTTCATCGCATTTTCCACAGCGCATGCCACAGACCCTGATCATTTCCTGAAACTGGCAGAATAGGTGGACATGAGCCAGTGTTTAATTTAACTGCAGCTATTTTGGCTATGTCTGCACAATTACCCAATACGCCTGCTTCTGTCTCTCACAGTCTGTCACTCTTTGCTCCTAAATGCCTTGATAAAAATTGTGTGCCTATATTTAGAGGACTACAAATGTACTGTGGCTCTAAAAATACTTATATATGTAGTAAAATACTACATTTAAATGGTTGTTGATTGTTGTATTTGGTTTCATCTGACTCTAATGAGCCTCTGTCATGTTGTTTGTTTTAGAAGTCATCCATACCCAAGGACCACTGGACGGCAGCCTCTACGCCAAAGTTCGCAAAAAGGAGTCTGCTGAAGGAACAGTCACAGCGAACGGCCTTACACCCACCGCCGCTGAGCATGCCCTACCTGCAGTTGACCATGCCTTATCAGTGAGCAGCGATTCAGGAAACTCTACTGCCTCCATCAAAACTGACCGAACTGATGAAGCTGTAGCAGCCCCTCAAGTTTCCACAGTGAGCCAGATGCACGCTCCTGCAGGTGAGGAGCCACCCTCAGCCCATCACCCCACCCCACCTGCACAACAGTCAATCAGTCCCCAAGAGAAACAGGAGCTGGAACAACTGCTGAGTGGTTTGGAGGGACCCATGTACCAACAGGGCTACCTGTCCACCCCAACATCTGCTGTTGGAGGGATGCTTCACTTCGTGCCTGTCCAGGTCCATGTCAATGGGCACAGTAACGTTGACCGTGAAACAGATATTTTAGATGATGAGCTACCTACCAGTCAGGAGGGCAACAGTGTGGATAGTCTAGGAACATTCTCCTCTACCGATGGTCGGGCTACACCAGCTGATCTCTACTACCAGTCTGAGTCACTTCATAATGGCCAGGACCATGTGCCATATTTGGAGCGCAATGTTCCTGAAAAGCCTCTGGAAACCGTCCAGCCTCAGGTTGGTATATCTGATAAACCTGCCACTTTGATTCAAAGTGATTCAGCCCCACGCTCAAGTAATTACATGACCAACCAGAATGGCAACCTGTACCGCTCTCAGTCATTTGGTGCAGAGCCAGAGTCTATGCCACAAGCTCCCACTCGCTCCACCAGTAGCAAGGAAGCCGTGCAACGTGGTCTCAATGTTTGGCAACAGTTTGGTGTACCTGAGGAGCCGGTCACTGAAGGCCTCACCTTTAGTCCGCCTCCTTCTGTAGCAGCAATGCCCAGCCACCATAGCCTCCCACAGTTTCCTCATCGCCACAGCGCCTCCCAACAAGAGATTGAGCAATCCATTGAGACACTTAATCTTCTCATGTTGGATCTGGAACCAGGCCGTCCGCTGGTGTCAAAATCCCAAAGTGCTCCACTGCAGGAAAACAGCACTGTAGTGACCACGCAGCCGTCCTTCTCCCAGAGCCAAATCAGGCCGTCCTATCGGGATGATGCCATCATTCAAACCCGCTTTTCTGGTCCCTTGTCCAATATGGCCAGCCACTCGTCACCTGGGAAGCCCAGTACACCAGAGCCTGCCCCTGTCCAGGGATCTCTGAGTTACACCTCTGCAACTGCTGTCACTAGTCCTCCCTCACACGATTCCCATGATGCAGCTGGGCAAGTCCAGCTCAAGCCCAGCAAAACGTACCCACCAGGCACAATGTCCCAATCTGCAGAAGCCCCTGAGCCCCAGAGAAGCTCTAGTGCTGCGTCAGCATCACCCCTGAGAGACAGCGAGCCCGATGAAGTTTTCAGTGTTGAAGGTCTGGTGGCCCAAAGAGTGGCTGGTAAGATTTATCATTAACTTACTTCATCCTGACACCTTATTCCATTTGTGACCTCAGACCATTTAATTACAATAATACAATCTGTTATTGTGTTGTACAGTAGTGATTTGTATAGTCATGATTTCTATAGTCTCTGTGGAATGAAAAAAAGGTTAACCTGTGGAAAAAACTAAATTAAAGCCCAATATCCATATAGTGGACTACTTACTGCCCCAGCCTGCATACTGTAGGCTTAGTCTTCCACTTTAGCGTGTCCCCTGATGTAACCTTTAATACATCTGGTTCATCAGTTTCATAGTCAGTCCAGTGCTAACATTACCATTCTAAACTACATATTGTTCAAATATTACGACATCATGTGTGTCTGCACACATTGTTTTTGTTGTAGTTTTATAGCAGACCATTTGCTGAAGAGTAATATTGATGCCATTAGCCATACAGTGTATACACAGCTCTTTTGGAAAGCACCGTCCTATCCTTATCTCACTTCCTGAATGTCACCTCATCAGCCCCCATCACTCAGGCTCAGACATGTTTTCTCCAGTCCAGCAGGTTGAATGTCCCTAGATAAGCACATCAGACTTGACATTCTGCAGAGAAACAAGAAATGGAAGAAAGTCAACACGAAGCTATGCGATAGCTGAGCCCTGAGATAACAAACAGCAGAGAGTGGTTTTCTACAGTCAACAATTCAGTTCTCTTCATTTTTTGTCATTTACATTTAGAGTATTTGTGCACATTACACAATAGCAAGTACTAGTTCAACATTATCAGGAGTTGGTGCAGTAAGGTACCACTCTTTTTGGCTATGTACTTGTGTTTTTAATGCGGTATTCACAGGTTAGAACGCCCATCGGCACCAAAAGGTTCATGCCCAAACTTACTATCTTGTTCTCTTGTCCTCATAACAGGTGGGACCTTATCCACTGTTTGCTTCCTTTTCCCTTTAGTTTTGTCATCATCGTTCTTCTCTCTCTCATCATTCATCTTTTTACCCAGAGTACTCGGCTCGTGTCCAAAGTCTCATCCCCAGCATGACCTCTTCTCAGTCTGAGCACCGCCGTTCTCACTCCCTTTCGGGTTGGTTCTCCCATCCTGTCTGAAGGAATGCTCTCCTTTTTTTGAAGTGCTCCTTTAATCAAAGTCCAAGTCTGGATCTGCATTGTCTTTGAGTGTGGTGGTTTTGGTTTGCACTAAACTAATTCTCTTGTCTTGTTTAATAACCGACTTCCTCATCTGCAGCTACTCACCGTCTTTTTGTTTCACTTCTTCTTTCCCATTTTCATACAAAACACTGCTTTTTTCTCTGTTGTCATTGGGTTTCAGACTAACCATTTAATGATTTCTTTCTGCATGCTTTGTTCTGAGTTGCAGTTTTCTACCACAAGGTAAGGGAATTACCCTAACTGTGGTGTAGAAGAAAACCCCAATTGGATAATGTTTAAGTTTCACAAGAACAAGACAAGGGAAGCACAAAGGAGGCTCTGTCCTTTGCCAGCCGAGTGCATGTCACAAGATCCGTTTTGCCAAATTTGGGGAACAATAGTGAGGTCAGGATACAGTAGCCTCATTCAGGGCTGCTTTTGTTTCACCGTTTTAGAGATTTACGAAGCCAGACAAAGGACACCAAATCTAGGACACAGACCACAGTCCTGTGTGGAAACATCACTATCATGATGAAACATCACTTAATACAGTATGTGCTCACAGTCAGACAGCCACTACAGTAGAGACAGGATTCTTCTATGTGGTGGCTTAGGGTATCATGGGATAGTCTGGCCTCTTTACCACAGACAGCAAAATCCTTTTTAGTGATGCAAAACAGTGTCAGAGTTACAGTAAATGTTACAGAGTTCATCTTGGGTTGTAGAGTGGCTCTAATGAACACATATCTGCAGTCATCATGTCATTTCACATTGTAAACTTGTAAATCAAAGAACACAAATTACATTGCTGTTATTGATTGGAACTGACCTCTTCAGGAGTTCAAGCCCATTGGTCTTACCTTAGATAAACTCTCTGTGGCTGTGTGCATGTGCAGATTGTGGTTTTTCTACCACAAGGTTAGAAGAAGAAGAAAAAAGAAGAAGAAGAAAAAAGAAAGTCACAGCATCACCTACAAAATTTATGTTTTTGGATTGAGCCTCATGCTTATTCCATGATAACTGGATTTAAAATAGCTGAGAAATGGGAGGAGAGACAAGGAAAGAAAGAGAAAAATGTCATTTATAGGGCTCTCTGGCCATCCCAGCTGGAAACCATTAGTTGTTGCTGGGGCAACAGCGAAGCAGTTGACAGTGCTCTGCTGTAGAGCAGTGCATCGTGGGTACATCTGGTTTCCAGGCTTGGTGTGACGGTGGGTGTATTTCTGTTTGGGGGTGTTAACTGCATGCTTTTCAAAGCTGTCAGTTCCAAGATATTTTAACCAACACCACTCTGTTTGAAGCTGAAGATAAATCAAGCATCCTAACAGGCAGCATGATCGGCACCTGTTTATCACTTATTCTAAAAACAAGTGAACATAACCTTTTAATATTAATGCATACATGTTTGGATGTTTTCACTGGCTTAATGGAGAAAAACTCAAATTATTTTGCACATGTTGCAATGGCAGTTTGCTTCGATACTATGACTGTTCAGCTTTTCCCAGCTGCACTCGCTAACTTTTCCCCACGAGCATTTTGGACAGGGTTTTGCTCCCTTGCTTCAAAGTGAAGTTGAATCAAGAGAATATTAATATTTTCAGTTTCCATAGCAGTCAGGCATGTAGGGTGTGCCTGCATGATTTGTTCCATGTATGGAAATGTCTGTTAGCATCAAATTAACAAAAGCCTTCAGTCATATTTTTAACATCACTATCAGCTTGTGTTTGCTTTCAGTTTCTCTGTGAGCTTATCCCACTAAGCTAAGCCATTGTTAGGTGTGACAGATGAGATGGTGCAGTGGTAGTCAGTTAAAGAAACCATGTAGATTGAAACCTGCAAAAATGCTCAGAGAAAGAAAGATATGGGAGCCAAAAGTTGGGACAAAAAGAGAGCTAACACTTTGGAAAGTCACAGGGTAAACTGCCTCAGCACAAACATCACTTTTTCTACCTGTTTCTTAAGACTGTGGTGGTTCTTCTTCATCACATTGACCTTCATCTTGTTCCACAGCATAGAGCAGCCAGTGACAGGTCTTTCACTCTGGCTTTGCTGTTTTAGCTGTTTCGTGCTTTGCCACCTCAACCTGCACCTCAACGCCATTGAATATCAGCTGAAACCTCTGAACTCAAATCCTGTTTTTTTATATTGGTCACTTTCTCTCTCACCCTGATGCCGTCAGTTCACACAAGATTAACTGAAATGAGCTGACTGGCTGCTCTGAGGTTCTTCCAGAGCTGGCCACATTGATGCATTAGATAAATAACATTGTTTGCACCAGTGTATCAAAAAGTCTGGATAATTTGTGTGAGAAAACATTTTAATCCCAGCATTCCAAAATAGTTGGATATTATGTTTCAGCTGGTGCCAGAAGGAGTGACTATTACATGATGTAACATACCACATATCTAAGGACATGTTGAATTTCCCAAAAGTTTGAAAATCTTGCATTAGTTTGTGAGTTTTGTTTTGTTGGGGATATCATTTTAAAATTATGAGAAGTTTCCTGTTGTGATATAAGGTGCCTCAGTTTGATCAGCAGTTAACCCTCTATTGATTGTGTGTCACTGTGTGTGTGTGCATGTTAAATTTGAAGGTTTGAAGACCCACAGCCTCCTGCAAATGCTCTCCAGTGTTTTTATGTGTGCAAAATGAACAATGAGCATTCACAATGGCTGAAAACTATTAACACTGATGATGGTGATGGAATTACTGGAGGAAACCAGGATCATAGAGCAGCAGTGATTGGCCCTTGCTGAATTTTAAGACTGACTTGCATGTTGTCTTAGGTGTCCAAGCCCGCGTGGTGTCGTTGGACGAGCCTGATACTCTGCCCCGCCATCGCATCACCAGTGATGGCCAGTATCAGAATGGTCCTGATGACAGCTCCTCTCCTGATGTCCCAATGCGTTCCCCCATTCGCTGTGTTTCTCCAGAGTTTGTCAACGCTATAGCGATGAACCCTGGAGGACGGCCTAAGGAGGTTAAAAAGTCTACATTTTAAAACATATTTTCACACTTTTTCCCCACATTGACATGACAGTGTTTTGATCCTCTTTCCAGAGAAATATGCACAGCTACCGGGAGGCCTTTGAGGAACTGGAAGGAGGTCCGATCAGTGCTACACCCACAGTTGGTGGTGAGGTGTTTTCCCAAACCCCTGCCTTCCCCATCTCGCCGCAAACCCCTTACTTCAACCTGTGTAAGTTCCCCCTCCAGCTGACAGAGGGCACTGTGGAGCTCTGGCCTAATTAGCCAATTAGAAGAAGATAAAGTGATTGATAGCCACAGAAAATGATTCTTAACTTTGAGATTAGCTTTGTGTCCACATGTTGAGCAGCAGCTTCACCAATTGAAACACATATTGATGATTGACATGTTATTCCAGGTATTTACAATCATATTGAATTTCTTTTGTTTTATAGCAACTTCAAAAAAAAGCAAGTCTACCTGTGAAATACCCTCCAGATGTTTCTGGCAGTGAAAATGTAAAAAGCTAAATTGTGGCTTATTGTACTTTATACCTAAACATATGTGTAAATGTTGCACTTGTTTAAATTTCTAGACAATTCAACTTAGACTAACTACTTTATGAAGGTAAACATTTTAATGAGGTTACCAAAGAAACTTGTGAGACTGGTAGAAGTTACTGCAGGAAAAATCAGAACTTTTTTAACACATGGCAGATGCTCATGGTACTTTAACTTAACTTACAGTCATTTCTCTCCTTATGGTTTCCATTTGGTTCCATATGTTCTCAGTATATCCCCATTATTACTTCATCTCATTTTCATTCAGATTGTACATGGGCTGCATTTTCAATATCCAGTGTATGAGTGGGAAGTAGCAGTATTCTGGTCTTGTGCTGGTTCATCAAAATGCCTGAGTGGCTACATCTTGTGAAAGACTGAATCCTTCTTGTCTCACAAGAATGTAGTCATTGTTCAGTAGATACAGAATCAGAAGTCAAGGCAAAGAAAGGTCAGGTCAGTCTGGTGTAAGTCGACCAGCTGCTTGTACATGTCTCTTTTTAGAGTAACTCTTTCAATAAGTCCAGAAAACAGAAAAGGTATAAGTATACAGTACCAAAAGCCATACACAGAGTTAAGGACAAATATGTCCCCTCCTTCCCTCCACTACCCCTCACATACAGTACACCCCTCAAGAGTCATTAGGTAACGTGTCGTTTGCCAGCTCAACCAATTACCTCATCCAGTCCTCTTGCTTATCTCCCTACGAGCCCACCCATAAAAGTCAGTCATAAAAACACATGTGCCATATTTTTAACACATCATTCCTCCCCCCATGAAAATGGAACAATGTTTATGCAGTGATACTGAGCGGTAATATTTTCCTAAGATAAACAACACATTGAATCTTGAAGGAAATGTTTGCAAGAGATAATGATTTCAGTCCCTTTGCTTTGGTTGTATTTTTAAAAGTCTAAATAGACCAATAAATAGATTATCTTTTTCTCAGCTGAACACACAATGTTGTTAACTGAGTAAAATTTTGCAATACTCTTTAAAGGTGCACGGTTAGCTAACTGATTAGTGCACATGACACCGTCATCTCTAGAGTGTCCTCAGATCTCATTCTCCAAGTGGCCACACTGTCCCACACACACCACCCACAGTTAAATATGGGGCATCTAGGTTGCAAGTACAAAGAATTGCTTTGGATTCTTTGGTAAGTGGAGGATGCACGTCTGTCTACCGGAGTTCCACTGTCCCACAGCGTCAGCATACTCATCCCCAACTCCCAAATCCCTGTCTTTTCTCTGTGCCCATCACTTACCACAGTCCTGCACCGCTTTGGTATGAGAGTCACATGAGAGCAGCACTGATGTAGAACACAGCCACATACAGAAGTAAACAACATACTGTGTAGGTCTTTTGCTGATTAAACAGATACAACATGCGCTTTCATCACATTAATCGGAACATGCCATAGTCATACACATACTGTAAAGCACACTGTCCACAGCTGCTGCTCTCAGTGTTGCTGTTCCCAACTATGTTTGGGTTTCTGCTGCTGCCTTGTTTCACTGCAACCAGCATCCTGCCTGCCCTCCCCCGGAAGTCTTAATTACCAGATATTAGTTTTTTTCCCTCCCTATTATTGTGTTTATGGAAGGGAAAAAGGAGTAGTTGGCACTGTAAAGGAAGGTGAGGTGGAAGACAGATTCATGTCGTGGACAGTCACCTAGATTAAAACACATTCACAGTCAGGATGATTATAGTCATATAGATCCTAATATAAATAATAAGACTCTTGTGGTGAAACACTCTACTCTTCCTGTTAATATAACAGAGACTGTGCCAAAGCTCCTGTTACTGTATTTTATTGATGGTAATAATGTAGTAGCCTATGAACACAGTGAAGAAATGCAGAAATGGTAGTAGCACTAATACAGTGAAGACTGTAAAATGAAAACTAACTACAGAGTCTATAAAATTAACACATATAGTACAGTACAAAAGGACAATTGAGGAATACACTAGACAGTTTTTAAGTTTTAAAGCAAGTGTAGATTTTCCTTGTGTCCTTTATGAGTTTGGTTTGACCTGACTCTGCTTTGATACAAACTTGTGTTTGACACATCTCACTTTGCTGACAGTAGAGTGAAGTGCTGTCGCAGCCACATTGTGATTGATCGCGTGCATGTTTTGCCCCTCCATCAGAGCATGAGGCATGGGCACATCCCTCTGAACATGCTGCATCTGTGTGTTAACCTGTGTGGATGTGAATCTGTGTCTGGTCTTGAGAGCTGTTTACCTGTGTTTTAGTATGTGATTGTGACAACTGAAGGTCAGATATAAAAGCACTACATTTCACTTCAGCAGCCCATATATAAATGGAATGGATAGTTGAATTTTAGTTGGCTGTTTTTATACTGTGCTTTCATTTTTCTCAAAAAGGTAATACATCCTTGTTACACTGTGATGCCAGGTAGCGGCTCTCAGGGCAGCTCTGATGACACTTTGTGGTGATAACTGTTTAATTCTCTTCAGGTCGATCCCCTCCTGGTCTTGCCAAGACTCCACTGTCAGCACTGGGGCTGAAGCCCCACAACCCAGCAGAAATCGTCCTGAATCAAACAGGCTCAGGTTGGTTGATACACTCACTTTTTAAAAAACAGCACTCAACGTGGTTATGGAAAAGATGAATTAGAACTAAATCTAAGCTATTGTTTCCCAACACTGGTAAAATGTTTGTTTACATCAGTCATTTGTGTAAAGCAGAGAAGTATGATCATTTGAGATATGTAAAACTGCAAAGAAATCTGTGGGGTCAAAAATTCCAGAGTGGGCATTTAAGTTGGATTAATCTTTAAATGCTCTGACCTAGCAGCTAGTGTACCAGCATAACGAGCTTGTCAACCTTTAGACTTTGTTCAAATATGCCCTCCTTGTGTGCAACTGAAGGCTAAATGGGAACACTTCACCTCACACAAGTACTCCCTATTAACACCATATTAAATGAGTATAGCACAGAAAAACTCCAACTCCACTGCTGCTGCTCCTTTTTTTTACATTCTTCTGTCTCTCTGGATTATCTCCAATGATGCTCCTCAGATGATGAGAACAGTGAGGGGGAGGAAGGTAAGAGTGCTGCTGAAATCCCATAGATCATCGTCTACATTCAAGTTTTTAAATCTCCTCCATCTTATTTGTTCACCTACAAGTAATGTGTTTCCATTTTCATTGCTTGTCTGAAACTGTCACATCCACTCTCATGGCAAAACACAGGACTACAGTCAAAGAATTTCCACTCTTGAACCACACAGTTTTAACACTCTGTTGGTAGACTGTTTTCATAGTTTGTTTTTTTTTCTTTTTGCATTGTATCACCCTTTTTGGCTATGATCATGTAATCATCACAAACCATTCAAACCCTTTGTCAGTTTAGGGCTCATAGAGAAACTCTTTCCTCTCCCTTGCAGCACCAAGAAGCTACGTAACTTCTGTTGCGAGGTCAGCAATAGCAGGTGGAGAGCCGCCCACGTCACCCAAGAGCCTTTGCCCACCAGAAGAGACTAGAACCCAACAGAGAAGTCCGAGTCCATCATCATTGAACCCACCTTTGTCCAGCAGCAGTCCCATCCAGAGCTCACAGGGGTGAGTAAAATATATACAGTCACAACCAGGGCTTAAGAATATAAAAGACCATTAAAAAAGAAAAGATCACATTACCCTTAAAAATAAACAATTCTCTTTTGGAACCATAGATGCCTTCTTGTTAGTGAGGGCAAACATCTTGTCTGCCAAAATACACAAAAACTTTAGGTGGTTAATAACTTTTTGCAATTTTCTTCCAGTGACCACGCCTTAGCAGAGATCAGTGTTAGCACACTGTCCCAACCCACTACTGATTCAGGCTTCCGCTCCCAGACTTCAGAGAGTGCCTACCCAACTCCCACCCTGTCATATCAAGCCCTGAATACTCCCACCTCTTCCTACCTGGATTCCAGCTCCCAAGCCTCGTCCTACCTTGGTGCTGCCACCCCTACACTGTCATACTCTGGCCCAAACACCCTGTTGGGGAGCTCTGTGTCTTCAGATCCCAGCCTGCCCACCTCGGAACCTTCCCAAATCACACTCAGCCATGAAAGTCTCCATGCACAGCACCGGACCAACATCCTTGGCTCCTCACACAGTCCCGTCCTCCAGCAGCGCTCAATGCCTAATCAAGGCAGTTCCATCATTACTCAGAAAATGCCAGCTAATGGCTTTGATGTAGGCATGCCAGGTCTCAGTGGCAGTCCTATCCTCAGCCATAATCTGTGTCAGGGAGCTCAGAGTAGCCCGGTGCTCAGTAGACAGGCCTCTTTAGGACAGGAGTCTCAGCGGAGCCCAGTCCTCAGCAGACAGCCATCCTTGGGCCAGCCCATTCAGAGCAGCCCCGTTCTCAGTCGACAGCCTTCTATCCCACACCCTCAAGGAAGTCCAGTTTTGGGCCGTCACCCATCCATTCCACAGGTGTCCCAGAGAAGCCCCAGTCTGGACCATCACCCCATGCACAGCGGTTACACCACCCCAGATGAGAGACATAGGAACCTGTCAAGACAGAGCAGTTCCTCAGGCTACCATGGTCCACCAACACCCTCCTTCCCCGTCTTGCCTGCAGGGTACCAGGATGGGGGGGTGGTGGGGATGGGTGCAGGATTCAGGCAGGGTAGCCCAGCACCTGGATTCCAGCCCCAGCTTCCAGAGAAGAGGCGCATGTCAAGCGGTGACAGACCAAACGGAGCGCTGCCCTATGGAACACTGAATGGGAAGATCATGTCCCCAGTAAGTGGAGGAAGCACTCCCAGCTACTTCCACACCCTCTCTGACTTCTCCAGGTTCAATATGCTCGGTAAGGACATTAATTATCCGGAGTAACCTCATCACTGTTAGATCTAGATGCTAAGGGGGTAGGACAGTAATAAAGTGGCTTTCAGCCCAAGGTGCTGGCAACCATCTCTCTGCTAGCAGTGTGCCTGTACTTTCTATGAAGAATGACCTTTAATGTAGTGGTAGATATACTGACACCTACAGCTCTTGTTCAGGTAGATGTGACTTGACCTTGGCACTTTTGTGCTTATTTCCAGAATTTGTTAGCGCCTCTGAAATTTTCCAGCCCTGGTTACCAGTTATTATTAATTTCTATAAGAAATTTTTTCTCCAAAGGATACCGATGCCAGTTGATATGTGAATTCAGAAATCACATACCATTCCTTAAACAATTTACTCCAAATTTTAGGGTATATTTTAAGTAACAGCCTTTTCTGTGAAGCTTTATTTTTGTTTTCATTGCAGATGGAAGTCCTGAGAGCAAGATTAATGTCAAGTTTGTCCAAGACACAACCAAGTTCTGGTACAAGCCAAATATTTCCAGGGATCAAGGTAATAATTGCACCGAGCATGACTCACTAGGGTAAAAAGGTTTTCTCCTGAATGATCTTCATATGTTTTCTGCAAAGTCTTTTAGTGTTTTGAACAGATTTATTTTTGAGAGTTTGTTTCATCTTCCTGGTGTTAGGTATCAGCTGTGGGCACTGTTCTCTTCACTGTGTGCCATAACTAAAGACAATTAAAGGAACAGTCCACCAGAAACCAGCACTTAGAATAGCACTGTGGGCTGTGAATATTTCACAGCCCACAGGTTCATCAGGTTGTTCTGAAAACGTTGCAGCTTTGAGCTTGCAACCTTGGTTGAAAGCAACAAATACTATAACCACAGTAATGAGTACAGATGCAGTTACAAATACACACACGCACATACAGGTACTCTATATGCACAATGTTTTTGTTCCTTTTGTGTTATGGTCGTGAGGTCAGTGGCCATTAGCTGCCCCATCTACATCTGCTCATGGTCAGTGCTGGATAACAGCATGTTAAATATAAGGACTACTCAACTGCAATGACATATAACTCTACACACACACACACACACACACACACACACACACATACAGAGTACTTAGTGTTATGCACTTCCAGAGAGAAAGCCACACCATATGTAGAGAATTAGGGAACATCTGCATGTGCTGGTCATCTCATCCATCTTCCTTCCTTAAAATGTCACATGTGGACACACTGAGGCACTGAACTACACAGTGAAGTAATGGATCTAAAGCTATTCTCCTTAAACAATGGAGTGTCTGAAGCCAATGCCATGTTAGGAGTTATAGTTTTTATGAAATACAGACTGATAGCAAAGGATCGGGACTTATTTTACCTTGGTTATTCTTCAGTTCTGACTTCTTTTCCTTTGTCTTTAGTTTATCTTCATATTTTATTGTACTGACCAAGTATTCTATGTCTCATCCTGAGAATACCAAAGCTATTACAGTTCATTTCAAGGTGAACATTGATGGCATTATAGCATTTTATTGCAAACTGTCTAACAATAATTTAGACACTTCAGTCTGGACTGAAATGGTGGACCGACCGATCAGCATTATCCTCATTAACCTTGTTAGCATGACTAAAACTAAAAGAGTTTACACACACACACACACAAAACAAAAACTGAATGCCAATTGTGTTACAGCTATTAGCCTGCTGCGAGAGAGGGAGCCCGGAGCGTTTGTTATCCGAGACAGTCACTCATTCAGGGGGGCTTATGGCTTGGCTATGAAGGTTGCCTCTCCCCCGCCCTCCGTGCATCAGAGCAAGAAAGGTAGGGGGTACGATTGTGGTTGCATGATTAGATATTTTGAAACACTTACCAAATAGAACAAGTATTTCATCTGGCTACTCTAGTGTTTAATGTAGCTTTTCCTTCTCCTGGTTTTAGGTCAGGGTGGAGGTAGAAATAAAGATAGTAACCTTAATACCTAAGATGTGAGGTGATGTCTCCAGGTTAATCAGCTGTTACTTAGACTCACTCACCCATCTCCCTTTCTTTTGCTCTAGGTGACATCACCAACGAGCTAGTGAGGCACTTCCTGATCGAGAGCAGCTCTAAAGGAGTGAAGCTGAAGGGTTGTCCCAACGAGCCTTACTTTGGTTAGTGAGAGTCTGCTGCCCCACCTCATAGTAACAGCTCAGTAATAGTAAAAAGCTTGGAGGCAAAACCATTAGTTCCCCTTCCTGTTCCTTCCTGTGCGTCTGTCCTTTCCATGTTCTATAATGTCTAATCCTACTGTAATTATAGTACTGACTGGGATCTAACTCGTGTTCTCCCTACTAATTATGCTGCAAGGCTGGATTATGTGTGTGTGCACTATACATCCATCCCCTTTCAAATCCAAAATGGGAAAAGCAGGCTTCTGTATACTGATATCCTTGTTTTGTTTCTTGTTTGGTTCTTCTGCTCCCTCTTCACTTCATACAGTAACTCAGCTCAGGACTCTCTTCCTTAATGTGCATTTGCTGCTTGTTTTGTTTATATATTATTTTACTTATATGTATTATTTTACAAATACGAATAGGATGATGGCATCTTGTATGTTAGTTCTACATTACTAATACTTTTTTCATTCACCATGATAGGGTATGATGTGTTTGGATGCAAAGTGATGAACCTTTGCACATGAATGTGTATGTTTTCTTTAGTCACGATTACATTAATGAGATTATAACTTATATATATATTAGATATATTTGTTAATTATAGATGTGCATATATCAATGCTGGCAAAGATATTTAATGCTAAGTTACAAAGAAAGATTTAAAATGTTACATTTTTTGTGTTTGTGAAATATTAGCAATACATCACAATCAGTAAAACCAGAAACTAATAAATAGTTATGTTTTTTCAAGCATCAGACTCAACTAGAAATTTGCCAGTTCATAGACACAACACCATTTGTTTATGATGTCCTTAAATACACTCATAGTACACTTACATAAGAACGTAGCAGCAAACAAAAGCAATGATACAGAAATTGTTTACACTGGTTGACACTGGTCAAAGGAGGTTCGAAGTACTACAAACATAGAAGATACAGGGACACTAGGAGTTCACTCTCTAAAGGTGATGTTCAAGGAATGTTTAAGATGGATAAACCCGTGTTCTATCTGTTTGGCAGGCTGCCTTTCTGCCTTGGTCTACCAACATGCTATCACACCGCTGGCCCTGCCCTGCAAACTAATCATCCCTACCACAGGTCAGTGCATCGAAATGTGCTGGTTTCAGGACTTGACATGAACTTTTTTGCTCACCAGCCACTGTGGCTAGTGGTTTTCCAAAGTTACTAGTCACTTTGCATTTTCATTGACCCCAGTTTTGTTATTGGGAAATTACATTTTATATGATTTACAACCCTTTTAAATGTAAATGACCACTGTACTCACCCAAATCAAGACATAAAATATGTTACACTATAGGTCATTATCAGATATTTAGCTCTGATAAGGTTGTATGTAAAGCTCCTTTTTTATGAAAACATGCAGTTTATTAAGTTGTTAGACTAACCTCGCTTTCTCAAACTTTAATTAACAAGCACAATGCTTACTTGCACATCCAGATGTAGTCTGTGAAGGGTTGACCTTTCTTTCCTATAGCGTGTGCATTCCAAAACAGCATCCCCATCTTCTCAAGCTCAGTCGACTTCATGAGGACCAGGGACTTCACCACCACACTGGCTTGTAGCAAACCAGCCGTCTTCGCCCATTTAGTCACCAATATGACCAGCAGACATTTCATGGTCCTTTATAGGTTCAACTTTGAAATTGCTTTGTGGCTGTGGCTCAGGAGGTAGAGCGGGTCGTCTTCTAACTGGAAGGTTGGTGGTTGGATTCCAGTGCACATGTCCAAGTGTCCTTGAGCAAGACACTGAGAGCAGTAATGAATGGGCAAATAATGTGAAAGCACTTTGTGTGTGCTGTGATACATAGAAAAGCTCTATACAAGTATAAGACCGGTTACTTGCCCCAACCGCCTAAGTCCCCCTTCACCTTTTCAGTGCTGTACGTCCTACAATCAGTGCAGTACATAATTTGTTTTAGCGAGATGATATACCAGCCACTCTGACCTGACCTCCACGTTTTGTTGAACTGTCTTTTCTTTTTCTTTGTGATGTCTTTCTTCAGGTTTTCTCTTGTGTTGCCTTCTCTCCAGGTTTCCTTACACCTTTTATGTACTGCCACATAGCTCCTCTGATTCACATCTCTACCATGTTCTCCACAAGGACTTCTTCTTTACAGTATTGTGTGTTGTCGGTCACTAGTGTACAAACACAAGGCAATAGGCTTCATGAATGGACCAATGAGCAAACACTGTGTGGAGATAGTGCTCATAGGAGTTGTAGTGTTGTAGTCTAACATTGAAATTAGTTTATTATTTCTATTACTATTTCTATTGCTGAGAAGACTACAATTAAATACCCACAAAAGTGGCTAGTGGGAGTGTCTATGTTCCCCGCCACTGCTGAAATCCATCTGCATGTTCACTGAGTTCCCAGAGCAGCTAAATTAAAGTCACAATTAAAGCATTATGCCCAAACTGTAAGCTTCCTCTTTGTGTTGTTTTATGCAGATCTCATTGAGGAAGCGCCAGAGGATGCAACAACGAATCCACAGGCTGAACAGCTGAAACAAGGAGCAGGTAAAACATCAACTCACTGTCATTGTTAAAAGTCCATTCTTTGCATTTTATATCACTCTCACTTTTGGGAATGTAAATATAGTCAATCTAGGTTTAAGATCTAGGTCATTAATCACAACATTAATAATGTGTCCTGAATCACCCTATTCACTTATTCTGACAACATGGTGTCCTTGTGATCACAGTGCAGAGGGCCCCTGCTGATTCCCATGGTAAAACCTGTGCACTTTTATTTGGAAACCTACATCTGGAATGTGCTTTCTGTGTTTGTTGTCTGTCTGTGAATGTTGTCACCTGCAAAAACAAGGGCAAACTAAATGGCTCTGATTAACAGGATTCCCTAAGAATGTCTTTTAACATTAGGCTCCATAACAGGCCGAATGTCTTATGTGGAATGATTTGGATGGACTTGTTTATAAAACTGTTTGACCCCACCTTTGGCCTAGAAAGCATGCTGGGTAATGAGAAGACATTCATGCATGGACGGGTCACTGGCAATAGTGTTTGCCTAAATAGTCATTAGTACTATTTTTACAGGATTCATTTTCAATACAGTTCTAAAATTCTGGCTTTATTTTGCAGTTGTTTTTGAAATTTTTACCTCTCTTGATATAAATGCTTTTTTATTCTCTTCCCAGCATGCAATGTGCTCTACATCAACTCAGTGGAGATGGAGTCCCTCACAGGTCCTCAGGCTGTTGCCAAGGCCATATCCGAGACACTGGCTGCTACTTCTCCCCCTGCTGCCACCATTGTGCACTTCAAGGTGTCTTCACAAGGCATCACACTGACTGACAACCAGAGGAAGTAAGTCTGGATGCCCTGTGCACAAAGCTGAGATGTTTGAAGGAATAACAGATTAGATACATTTATTGACAAACATAAAATACTCTCTGGTTGCCAATACGGTTTTAGGTCGAACCGATCGACATCTTTGGCCATTACTGACCTGATTGAGGACATTACAAGTGCTATGGATGAGAAGAAATACACGATGGGGATATTTATTGACCTAAAAAAAGCATTTGACACAATCAATCATGAATTATTAATGTGTAAGTTAGAAAAATATGGGATCAGAGGAATGGTTCTGAAATGGATTAGAAGTTATTTGACACAGAGGCGTCAATTTGTGAAGTTGGGTGAATACCAATCGAGTGAGCTGGATATTGTATGTGGAGTGCCTCAGGGTTCTGTTTTGGGACCTAAATTATTTATACTATACATTAATGATATATGCAAGGTTTCTGATTTAGTGAAAGTGGTTTTGTTTGCTGATGACACTACCATATGGGCATCGGGTGAAAACCTACAGCAACTCTCTGGACGGGTTTCACAGGAACTTGAGAAGATAAAGAAATGGTGTGATAGTAATATACTATCTCTGAATTTGGATAAAACTAAATTTATGGTATTTGGGAATCGTAGACTAGATAATGAACTTCAATTGAAAATTGGGGGAGCTAAAGATTGTGTATTTCCATAAGTGGGGTAAAACTATGGAATAATTTAAGCGCGGACATAAAAAATAGTAATAGAATTGACAAGTTTAAACATAAATATAAAGGTATGTGTCAATCAAGATATAAGCAAGAACAGGCTTAATGATTAATTAGATGGAACATTGTGGGTGTGGTGTATGAATGTTAATACTCTGTAATAATTCTTTAATATATTACTTGTGTGGTGTAGAACAAAATTATCTATGTAGAGACACTGCTTGCAAACCAATGATGGTAAGATGATGTCAGGGGGTAGGACTGGATAAGTCTGACTTCTTCCTACTCCATTCAAGCATGTACTAGGTATAAGCAAATTGATATTGGATTAGCATTTGTTGGATATGTGTAAAATTATGTGTGTTGACATATCCACTGTCTTTACATGCTTGAAAGAATAAATAAATCAAATCAAATAATGCATTGCAAAAGATAAACAGAGGAGTTGCACTCAAGTGGGAGGGGCTATGTACAGTAGTGCATACTGTATGGATTTGACACATACTACACGTCTTTCAAAGTCCATGTCCCCAGTTAATAACAGGCTTTCTGTCGCAAATTTGTAGTTTCAAAACTCTGGGATAACCCTGATGACATTACCAGAGTTATTTTCTTTGGGCTAGAAGTTGTAGAGATACTGTTTGCAAACCAATGATGGTAAGATGATGTCATGGGGTAGGACTGGATAAGTCTGACTTCTTCCTACTCCATTCAAGCATGTACTAGGTATAAGCAAATTGTTATTGGATTAGCATTTGTTGGATATGTGTGTTGACATATCAACTGTCTTTACATGCTTGAAAGAATAAATCAAATCAAATCAAATCAAATCAAGGATGGCTCACAAGTGTAAACATTGTGCAACAGTCAGAGATTTTACTGCAGACATGAGCTCTTGATGTCTGAACACGTTTCAAGAGATAAATTTGTTTGTGAGTTCCAAGTGCCAACATGAAAAACTGCACACATTTAGAGGCACTAAATGTCTGGATTAAATGATTAGGGCCTAATTACAGTACATTGCTAAAGAAGCCATGTCTGTTTTGCTTAGGGTGCCAGGATAGAAAAAAACCCCGCTATCTTTTAGAAACTAAATCATACTACAAGTAAAGCCTGACAGATATATCTGTATGCATGAGGCCAAAATTATTGGCCAATTTAAGATCAGATGAATCCGTGTCTGTGTACATGTCTGTGCAGATTCTCAGTCATCCAGGTCATAGTAAGATGAAAAATCTTAGAAAAAATCAACTGGACTAGGTTTTTAGGTTGAAGACGTTTCACCTCTCATCCCAGAGGCTTCATCAGTTCTGACTGACTGGTGTTGAGCCAGAGATATTTACCCCCCCTCACTAAATAGGGGCGGTGGACTAAGACACAACTTGTCATCTATCTACAATCCTGTTTTGAGATCTTAGCCCAAACATGTCCACTAGAACAATAGGCGTTGGTCCACAGGGGAGGATTCAAAGACAGGTAACGACTCTCACCGATACTGGGCTGGAACCACTCAGTCGTTAAGGGACATTGTTGGCCTTCAAAGGACTGAAACACCACGAGGGGGATAAATATCTCTGGCTCAACACCAGTCAGTCAGAACTGATGAAGCCTCTGGGATGAGAGGTGAAACGTCTTCGACATAGAAACCTAGTCCAGTTGATTTTTTCTTTGTTTTTTTTTTCAGTATCTGTGTGTATTTTGGTTAATAATCAACCTTTGTTGCACTTCCTGCTTCCTTATTTCCTGTCATCTTTTTAGTAGCTGGTTGCCAACTTATAACTGTATAAAATCCCCACAAAAGAATTAAATAAATTAATAAGTGATAAATGTAATAAAGATTTCAGCAAGTATGTTATTAACAAGCCCCTTAATCCAGTATTACAGAGTTTCCCAAGGTCCTTTTTAGTGGAGGGCCCCCACCTCACCTGAGAATGAAGAGCATCACTCCTAAGATGAAATTACTATGGCAGTGATCTGCTGATCAGTTTCCTGTTTCGATGTGCTTTACAACATCTCCTGCTCCACAAAATGCATGTGTCCACTGTTTTTGATGTTTCTGCTTTCTCTGTGTTGATTTCTTCTGTTGTAGGGTTTTCTTCCGACGCCACTATCCTAGCAACACTGTCACGTTCTGTGATATTGACCCTCAGGACAGAAAGTGAGTGCAGATACAAGATACTGATTCCTTAAAATACTAGCAGTGGTTTCTTTTAGTTTTTTTTTTCATTTGTGAAACCGATGACTTCCAAGAGACTTAAACAGTAAAATGAAGATCATAAATCTGTATTCACATTAAATCCATTTGCTCCCTCCAAGTGACTCAGATGTGATCTTGCATTTAAACCTGTAATGTGAATACAGCCTATCTCCCTCTAGCAGCTAATCCACATATGGTATTTATTTTTCATTTTTAAGATTTTAAAATTAATGTAAACCTTTTATCAAACATTTTCAGGTGGAACAAGCCTGAGGGAGGCACAGCCAGGTAAGCAAACCTTTCAGTTGTTGGAGGCTTCAATGGAATGTCAACCTATTGCTGATTCTGATGAGCAAAAGAGAGCAATACCGTCTGAACATGTTTGTTCACCTAGGAGCTAACTTTGAATTTCTGTATGTATCACTGTGATTTATTTACTTAAGATTTATGGTTAACAGTACATCAGAACAGTATGAACTTTGCTCTGCCTGTTGGCATGTGCTTAAATAAATGCTCAGTTTAATGTGATTTACATATTTGATATAGTAGCCCTAGTGAGCAAATCTGTAACTCTGTTTTTCCAGACTGTTTGGGTTTGTGGCACGTAAGCAGGGAAGCACAACTGACAATGTCAGCCACCTCTTCGCTGAGATGGACCCTGTCCAGCCTGCCAGTGCCATCGTCAACTTCGTCTCAAAAATGATTGCCTCGCAGAAACGGTGAAAACCTTCAGCAAACCCTGGCGCTTTTTAAAAACATACCTTTGGTTATTTCCTTTTCTTTTAACTACAGACACTTTCTGGTTTGGACAATTTAGCATTTAGCATTCTGCGTCACCTTATGTTTCCTGCTCTTTTACCTTTAAGCAAATGTGTGCCTGTGTGTGTTTGTGTGTATAAGTGAATGAGGAAGAAGAAGGCAGCATCTGTGCATGTGTGTGTGTGTTGTGTGTGTGCTTGTGCTTTTCTTCTTGGATGGACACCAGAATGGACCAGAGAATGTGCAGGAAGGGCGTGGCTGTGTGTGATTGTGGGATGGGAGGTGATGTTAATCTCCCTAGCAGGGTAACTCGTTAACAGGAAAGAGGGAATAAAATTATGTGTGCAAATGGTTTTGTTTTGCAATTGTTTCATTTTTATTATTTTTTTAAAGAAAAAGTCAAGTTGAGTCATGTACATGTGGATTGTAAATCTATCAAGCTTTTGCCTGGTCAACCAAAGATTTTTAAAAAAGTAGTCAGGGCGTGTAAAGTGCGCCACTGTCAGAGGGATCTTTTGTAAAACAAATATGGCTGCTTAATCAAAAATACTGAACTGTTTCTTTGTGTATGTACTGATACTGTAGGTCAATTCTGCATCGTGGCCATCTTGCAAACTGTTTTCAGACATTTTTGCAGCTGGTGAGGTTTATGTAAATATTCTACATTGCTTTATGAGCAGAACTGTTCTAGATAACATTTGGTGACTGACGTTTTTTGCAATGCAGAGCTTTTTTAAGAAAAGGAAGCTAAAGCTTATCCAGGTTGTCATATAATTGCAAATAGCCAAACATTAAAATGAGGTCGTACTCCAAAATTCCACTGGTCCTTCCCTTTTAGATGTAGTAGTGTAGCTAAAGATGCAAATGTCAGACAAAACTGACTACACCTGGGTTTTTTTTTGTAGATTCCCTGTATCTGAACATTAGTAAGAAGGCCACTGAATCATCGACAATCAAGTCTCTTGATCGTTTTGACGAGCTTCCTGTCGGTCACCATCCTCTGGTCAGCCTCACTATTACTCTAATGACTGAAGGGCCAAATTGTTTTATGTGGGCGAGCTTTATAGAAAAGTGTCGTCATGCTATACTGCTTTTCAGGTTTCTATGTTGAAAGTTTGCGCCAAGAAAGAAGCTTTTTGCATCAGCAGGCCCAACCTGTTAACACTCACACTACCAGTAACTTAAAATATTTATTTTTATTTTTTAAATTTTTTTTTGCTTTGTTGCTCTATGTTATCTTGTATACATGTATCATAAAGTATACATCAAGATTACGGAACTTGAGAAGAAAAGATGGCTTTTTATTTTGGCTAGAGTCAAAAACATTGACATATATAAGGTTTAAAGTGTGTGCATTTAAAAGTGTATCACTGTTGTTTTTGAATGTGTTTCTTTTTTCCTTTTTCTACACACCGTTACTTCTCGTGTTAACATTGTTTTCCTCAAGAGAGGGGCATAGTGTGTATGAAGCTTTGTTGTCACTAAAGTCCAAATTGTAGTTATTCAGAAATATTGCCAGTAATTGTTGTATTAATTTCAACCCATCAGAATATAATTTACCCAAGTTTAGCACTTAGTACATGTTTAAATATTATCAGTGTGTTCCTATAAAAAAGACAAGATACAGTAAGAATGTTGACAGACCCATTTCATATCATCATTGTGTGTGTGTGTGTGTGTGTGTGTGTGTGTGTGTGTGGAGGGAGGGAGCTTTGATTCATAGCATGGGACATTTTGTCCTAAATGAAAAAACAGCGCAGTAGGTAGCTGCTGCCCTCATGTGGTGTTGAATGATCATAACAAAGTAACCACTTTTATTCTAATACAGTGTTTTAGCTGTGATTGTGGCACGTTGAAGGGTAAACAAGAATTACTGAGAGCGTGAACTAAATTGCAATGTTAATTTTCTTAAGAAATTAGTTTTGTTTTTGTTCATTTTAAATTCCCATTCAAGGACTGACTATGCACACACTGCATTTCCTTTCTGTAGCATCAGTTGACAGCATCATATAAACTCATTGGATAGTGCTTAGTTTTTGGGCCTACACTCAAATGTACTTCTTCAAAAAAAATAAATAAAAAAAATAAAATAAGCACTTACTGGGCTTTTATATGTGATTGAATGTTCTATTATTTATTAGCCTGCATGCTCAAGTCAAGTTGTTACCTTAATGCTGCTGACTGTAATCTGTACACAGTATCTACACTTATTCTAGATAGTTGTCATCAGTTTTTTATTTGACAACTGTGTTTTGACTCAGCTTATGAGATAGAAGAGTCTATATTTTTGCCTATGAAATGCTCGTTGAGAAAAGAGGACTTCCTTGTCTTCTAACTGAATGTCAGCCATATTTTCCTACATGGAAACAAGTGGAATCTGCCCACTTTGATAGATTAGTCTTGATTGTAGAATGTGTGTGAATGAGCTTCTGTGCCTGTATAGAGCTTTGTAATTTTTAATTTGTTACATTGTATGGCTTTTATTATTTCTAATGGCAAAAAAGCATTAAAAAGCATTACAGGTTCAAAGGTATGCAAGTTTGTTTTTCTTTGCATCAGACATGCAATGAACCTCAAACCTACATATATCTATCTATCTACCTATATATCTATATATGTGCACACTCAAACACACACACACACATATATATATATCAATATTTGGGAACTGTGTCATATCTATTTTTATTGTATGAAAGTTAAATATAATGTAAAATGGCTTCTTGAAAAAAAAGTAATAGAATTCAGTTGTTTGTATTTTTGTGACCTAATGCTAACACTGACTTTTTAATAATTAGTTAAGACACACTAATCAGTGTGGTGGTGTAGCTGTAAAAGTGGTTTAGGCTGTACTGTGTAGTAGTCTGGGTATCTGTAATAATATATCTGGCCACTTGATGTCAGTGTTTCCTTTTCAGACACAACAGAGCCAAAGAGGCAGGCTGCCATTTCCACTGGTCCAAGTCATTTACATTTGCACTATGTTTTAGATAGTCACTGTTTGGATCTAATCTCTGCTGATTAGTAAAAAGTAGTTTGTATTTTTAACTTATTAAAGGTGCACATGTTGTTGTGTGGTCAAATATGGAGAAGCAGTCATTTTGTATAAGAGATTTTAAACAGGCCAACTGTTGCATATGGCACCAGACAGTCCTGTTGTTATCCCAAGGCTCTGTATGAATTTGTCTTTCACAACATCAGCGTTCACTAAATGTACTCAAAGTCTGACCTTCATTTCATGGGAAAATGTAACAACCCCACTGGAAGTCCTGCCTAATGCTTCCTGAGAGAAGGATTACAATCTTTTCATCTTCCTTACACCATGGAATAGAGTTGTGACTCTGGAAAATGGTAATTTGTTCTCCACATGGGGCCCAGATGACAAGATGTGGAGGAATTAGATGGTCTATTTTGAGAACGAGAGGCTGGATGACAGGGGGAAAATCCTCTTAATCTGTGTTTGATTCTGTCCTTTTCTAGTTAGCCCACTATTGTCTGCTCAACTTTGTGGCTGTGATTTTGACACCCTTTTCATATTCAGACTTGTGATTATGGCTCTGTGGACAGACAGTATACTTGTGGACTGATTGGCTCCAAACCCTGTCAAACTGGTTTTGTCTAAGAGAAATTGTGATTATCTATTTCTGAACCCGCCACTGGCTGCTATTTGCTGTTGGCATAGCATTTGACTTGGCTTTGGTTTGGTTGATTGTTAACCAGAAGTCTAATTTTACCTGAGCCTGCTTTTATCGAGCACCTCAGAATAGGAACTCACTCCTAACTGGTCAAAACTTCTCAGAATGACACATTTTGGCCCTACTTTTAGGAGTAGAACTAAGAGTAATTTATCAGTATTCCTATCTTAGGAACTCACTCCCATCTCCACCAAAATGTAGGACAACTTCAGAGGTGTCCTAACTTATTAGGAGTTACCAGGAGGTGGCATTCAGACAGAGATTAGCACACAGACTCAGCGGGAAGAGAGATGTTTGACTTGATGCTGACCTCATTAAAAGATACAATTTGGCCATAAGTGGATTTTTTTGTGACAGAGCTTGTGCAAGATGCAGTTACTCCAACAAAAGGAAGACCACATGTTGTCTCCACTGAAACTGCTATTGTTGAATCTTTAGCCTACACCTTTTATTACCAAGCAGGTGCAGCAACAGTGATGATTTGAGTCTGTCAAAGCCTCCTGTTATGGCCTTACAGTAATAAATGAGACCTCCATTGCTCTTACTACTCCACTGATAATGCACTTATCTGTTTTTTCCACTCCACTCACACTCTCTGTTAATTAGTAAAAAAAAAGCTACAAATACATAACTCACCAGTTTCCTTGAACATGCACACACATCACCTTGGGCACTAACGAAGACGCTTCTGTGACTCGAAAACATTCTCACAGCTGTGAACTATGTGTTCCATGATCTCTAGGGAATTAGAAAAAACTGGACTGATAAAGATAATTTCACACGTCAGTCACATTATGAGCAGCTTTCCAATAAACTTTCAGGCTATTGTAGAAGGAGAATTGGTATAAAACCTGGTAAATAACATGTTATTTTCTGTTACCTGCTTCTCGTCTATAGACATAAAACCTTCACTTGACAAGTGGCACTGATATCAGAATGATGATTTCTGATATGTCAGAAAAACTACAACACGTCAGTATAATGTGGCACTGACTGTCGTAATACAGTGATGTCATATTTGTTCTCCTTGCTGCGAGAGAGAGAGAGTAGGATGCTTCATAAATAACTTTTAAGTCCTACTCTGAGGTAGGACTTTTTTAGTCCTATGTTAGTGTTCTGCTCAATTCCTATAAGTGATTCTGAGACACTTGATAAAAATGGGCCCTGGTTTCATTCTTGTCTGAGCAGTATCATTATGCCATGTAAAGTTAAACTGGTCAGATTTAACTAAACAAAAACTGTGTGTGTGTGTCAGGTCCTCAAAGTCTTCTAAGAGTTGTAGTAGGCAGTCACAGATGATCACTTCTCTAAGAGGATCTGTTGGTGCAGACACAGTTTTCTCTAAGATCATGGATAAAATGGTTGACTGCTTAAGGTAGTTTGGGATCAAGAGATATGTTCCAGTTGAATGTACAGCAGGCCAACAATGTCAGCAACTCCTTTGGAAAAGACAGCTGTACAGTGGGCTAGTTCAGCGGCTACGACAGGGAGGGGGGCGAGCAGTGAGACAGAAAGGGATGTAATTGCATCAGCCCTTATAGTGATATGTTTTCTGTTAGCAGGCCCTGTGTTATGTTCGCAAACAATGCAATTCTTTTCAACTGGAAGGAAGAGATCAGAGTCATACATGAGAGCTGTTCTTTTGATCTTTGTGCCAAAATTTCACTGCCTGTCCTACATCCACTACACTGAGAGAGAGTGAGCGACGGTGGACAACCGAGGTAGCATGTGAAAAAAGAGAGTGAGCGGCCTCAGCAAGAATAAAGCCATGAATCAGAGAAATAAAACATTGTTTTGTGATTGGTTGCTTTCTGAAGCACATATAAACATGGTCACACCTCCTTACAGCCCTGCAGGAAGGATTCTGAGTGAATGCAGCCAAAATGCACTCACCCTCCTGTCTGTTCTGCTGTGCCTTCTCTGCCCGCAGCTTGTTTATGTGGCTTAGTTCTGCAGAGACACACAGCAGCAGTCCAGCTTCCAGCAGCAATGTAATAAGAGAGCACTACGGAGGCACGAGAGACTGAATGAGGGAAATATTCTGGTAAGATGTATTGCAAAACATTGAGGAGCAGTGGAAAACACT
>NW_018128143.1:555848-559001 GCF_001952655.1 Monopterus albus | reverse complement strand
GGACATTGTGCTGGGGGCAGGCAGGGTAAAGTCCGAGTGGACTTCCCGGGGCATTTCCCATCCACGTTTCCCCACACACAACGCGCCCACGTGAAGTCATGACTTCACCTCATGTCTGAAAGGGGCAGGCTATAATTAGCCTACTGTATTTTTTTGAATAAGGGCCAAAAAGAAATCTGTTTAAATGGTTTCATATACACACTGTTGTTTAGCCACTGGGTGTGTTAGTATGACAACGAATTTTGACAACATCACAACCTCAGAGCAGATGATCCCTCATGCATCCCCCAGTGATCTTTGCGAATCACGGAGCTAGATGATTAAAAGTACGATGTTCAGGGTGAGACATCCCTAATAATGATTACTTGCTGTCTATCTCTTAAAGGCTGAACAGGTTCAGGAGGTAAATTTGCTTGGTGTCACACTTGATGGGCAGAGTAAATGACAGGTGGGCGTGCAATCTATTGAGTTTCTTTAAGAATATACCTTATCGTAAACAACCAGTTTGACCTGATATATCTGTTCTGTAAGGCACATTAGAAATTAAGTTTACCAGCATACTTTTTTATTTTTATTTTATTTCAGGTTGGCAGAGTGTGGTAATTAGACCAGAGCAACAGGTGTCTCATTCCTTACTGCAGACTGTGGCTATTGTGTCAGAGGTCTTGCTTCCAGCTGGATACACTGAGATGCCAGTTTGCAGTTTTGCCAGATGGAGAGTAAAACGTCAAAGCAGAAAGCAAATATACTGTACTGTTAATCTTTCTCAGACATAATACAGTTTATTAAAAAGTAAATACACTAAAATGCAGGTGAATGGTCTAAAAGCAGATTCCCTTTGTCACACAAACTGGCAGATTCAGTATCTGAGACTGACCTCCTGTAAAAAATGACTGTGTACGTCATTGTGCCAGCAGGTCATTACCACCAGCTGTTACGTGTTATAGTTTGGCAACATCTAGCAACTGTATAATTATGAAGCAAGGAAAGGAGTAAACATCTTGATGTAGTATATGGAACCATAAAGTGATTGTTAGGAGGAGTTGGAAGGCTAGGTACACAAAACACGGGACTTTCCCTCAGGTGAGTGGGGATAAGTTGTGTTTTTCACATTTTTGTTCCTAAATGTAGCAATTTTATATTTGTTTCTAAACGTGACCAAGTAGTTGTTGTGCCTTAACCTAATCAGGTAGTTTGTGTGGCAAAACGTAATGAGATTGTGATAGTTTCATAATCATACCATCATATTTAAGACAGTTTCCGACATGACAGATTTCTGCTAGCTTGCTGCTAGGCAGTGCGGTTTATGAAATTCCGCCCACTACTTGTAGGGGCGCTATTTAAGGAGATGCTCCTACGGCCCATATGAGAGGGAGGAAACAGCCATATGGTTCATATAGGATGGAGGACTTGTTAACATATTCCTAGATCTGGTGAGGATTCCGTCAGTTTCATTATGACAGAGGCCATAAAACGGGCTGATAAGAAGATACAAGAGAGAAATGTTTGCATGTGCAGCGGGTTTATTTATTCTTACTTTTCCATCTTTGTTAACTTAATTTTGTGGTTACTACAACCCATAGGGGCATATAAGGAGCTAACAAATGTGGGATACAGTATTTATCCTGTGTGAGTGTGTCAATGTACTAGTGTTCATACTCACACATAAACTGTTTATGTGTGTCAGTGTTTTCTGGAGTCATGACTGACTGTCCATCCTGTGACCGGTACGTGTGACTCACTCCTATTCCAAATGTTTCCATCTTGGCGCCTCAAAGGCAAAGCAATCAGAGTGCTGTCACCTTCCTCATGGGCTGCCCACCTCATATCCCTAACTCAAAGGCTTGAACTAAAAATACTGCCTTCAGGATGTTATTGCTAAAGCACTAATACATGACTGGCCTGGATTTTTCTGAATCTGGCTTTTGATGTTTTTGTCATCTTTCCATAAATAATGAAGGTGGAATTACTCTCTCTCTCTCTCACACACACACACACACACACACACACACACACACACACACACACACACATCGTACAGTAGTAATAATGCTGTCATGCTGACTAGTAGGCATGCACTGCATTGATGAAAGCCAGTTCCGGGAGAATGGAGTTACTTTTTGGGTGGTTTATGAGGCAGATTTTTTTTAAAGCTCCACTAATCAGTATTTTTATGCTAACCAAATTGCTGTGTAGTGCAGAAAAGATTTGCTCATAGTGAAAAATGTGCAGACAAGGAACCTTGAAAACTCTGAATTATCATCACTCTGCACTCCACCTATGGTCTCCTGAGCCCTTTCTCTTGTTTTAGCTCTCAGGCCTTCAAATCTCCTCTCATCACCTTGTTTCCAGCTGCAACAGCCAGGAGTTTTCAGTGAAAAAGCTTTGATAACTGACAGCAGTGTTGGACATCTAGCAGCTATAAAGAAAGACATTTTCCTTAGCAGTTGGTAGAGACCAAAACCTTTCTAAAAGAAGAGTGAACATGACTTAAACTATACTTTTCAGTTTGCCAGAAGCATAATTGTAAGTTTGCTAATATACAGTAGCTCTGAGCCTGTTGGAAGTGTAAATAAGTATCATATCTGTAGCAATGGAAATTTATGCCGTGTTTCATGATAATATTGCCTAAAGAGAGCATGTACTGTATAAAGTGAAGAGAATTGGGCCTAACACAGAGCCCTGTGGAACGCCGTGACTAACTTCAGTCTGCATGAAAGATTCATCATTGACATGGACAAATTGGCATCTATCTGATAATAAGACTTGAACTGACTTAGTGTGGTTCCTTTAATCCCAATAACATGTTCAAGTCTCTGCAGCAAGATGCTGTGATCAATGGTGTCAAAAGCAGCACTGAGATCTAAGAGGACAAGTATGGAGACAAGTCCTTTGTCCGAGGCTAGGAGAAGATCATTGGTGACTTTCACCAATGCAGTTTCTGTACTATGATGGACTCTAAATCCTGACTGAAAATCCTCAAACAAATCATTCTTGTGCAAGTGGTCACATAACTGCTTTGCAACAGCTTTTTCAAGGATTTCTGAAATAAATGGGAGATTGGATATTGGTATATAATTAGC
Organism: Monopterus albus; assembly: GCF_001952655.1. Taxonomy (NCBI): domain Eukaryota; kingdom Metazoa; phylum Chordata; class Actinopteri; order Synbranchiformes; family Synbranchidae; genus Monopterus; species Monopterus albus. The sequence continues at coordinate 555,918 of NW_018128143.1, read as the reverse complement.
TAGGACACCTCGGTCAAGAGTAAGCTTTTTGAGTAGAGGTTACTGCAACTTTAAAAGCCTGTGGAACATA
>NW_018128143.1:541113-555561 GCF_001952655.1 Monopterus albus | reverse complement strand
ATATGTTATTAAACTATCTTTCCAGGCTATGAAAAACTCTTCTGACTTAGTGGAGCGCCACCTCCTTTCCATTTTTTGTGATGCCTGCTTTAGGTAGCGGAGCTGCGAGCTGTACCACAGGGTTAGCCTCCTCTGTTTCACTACCTTCTTTTTCAGAGGGGCAACGGTATCAAGTGTATTACGCAGGAAGGCTGCAGTACTATCAACAAGATTATCGATTTGTGTGGGAGTAAAGTTAAGGTGGCCTCCTTCCACTGTGTTGGCAAACGGCACTGAAGTAGATAAAGATGGCATTATTTCCTTAAACTTGGTAACAGTAAATGTATTATCACTGTCTTTAAGGCAAAGTGGGTTCAGTGTTGTTGGCTCCAGAGACGGGAGACTGGGAAGACATGGATGTCACATGAGCCAAGCATCCATCCCAAGCTGTTCTGAATGTATGGTGTGTGCTCCTTAACAAAATCGCCCACCAAAATGCCTCCAGATATAGACACAGGCTAAGCCCACCATTCTCTGTCTACAAATTCCCTCAAAGCTTCTCAATTCACATGTGCAATCTAGGAACCCCAATTTCTATCCCAGCCCTACCACTCACCCTACTCAACACCCCAGAGTCAATCAACACATCCCAGAGCCCTGTAACAGATGGCCTCAGGGGTCACCAGGGGTTAGCTGGGACAGGGAGGGGGTTGGCTAAGGTTAGACTGGGGCATAGGGGTGTTTGAGATTGTTGTGACATGGCCTGTCTGCATGTCATTATGCAGGTGGTTGAGTAGCATTTGGCCATATGCCCTCCTATCCCCTCCTCCCCCTGTACTCTCCTAAAGTCCTACAGTCTTCTTTGATTGCGGGTCAAGAAGCCAGGATGGTCATTCTAGACCAATAAATTACTTACTTAGCACCTCTTCGCACCTGCTCTGTAAAAGGGCAGCGTTAAGCCATGGCGAGTAAATGGCCAAAGTAAACACAGGACATAAGGAAGGATTGATGAACCTAGTCAGCGTGGTTCCATGATTAATCTGTGCCCTTTCACCCCCAAGACCTTTGACCTTCTTAGTTTGTTAAAGTTGTGTTTTAACGTGTTTGAGATTGTTTTTCAGATATTTTAGCTGAAGTTATTGTTTAAAACTGTCCCAATAAATACAGCGCCTGTGTATAGAGAGACACATTTGTCTCTGACTCAATATGACAAAAGGTTTCAGTTATAAATGTAATTTTCCAAATTAGGAGCCATGCTCAGTTGTACTTTTTGTGTACTGTGTACTGCTACAGTAGCATGGTAACACATTGTACCTTAGTCTCAGCATATTAGCATTATCATTGAAAGCAGATTAGCATTTAGATGAAAGCACTGGTGTGACTAAATACAGTTTCACCGAGCCATAGGGATGGTTGTGGACTCCAGCTGAAATGCATCATATGTATTTCAACACTGTGCTGTCCAGAACTGATAAAAATATGAGCATCATGGGCTTGTGAGAGAGACTCTTTTTAAGAAAAGAATGCATATAAAATGATACTGAACAGGTAAAAAGTAACAAATTAAAGATTCTTGCTGAGTTTGCATTCTTAATTCCAGGCCTTTCAAAAAATATGTCAGATATGTATATCCTAAAACATTTCTCACATATGTAAAAAAAGGTTTCTGCGCACCAACAAAACAAAGAGGCTCTTCAGATGCCAAAAAAGAAATTGATTACATATGTGACAAGTGATAAAAATGTGATTGTTTCAGTCAAAGGACCATTGTCAGTGAAGCTTACAGAGGCAGTAATTCCATGAACATAAACACTGAAGCTGTCAGTAAGAACCAGTCAGTGCAAAGGAAGCCAGAATACAAGGTGTTTCACATGAACCTATTAGCCACAATGGCCCATAAGTGTAGTTCTGACGGAATGCACTGGAACGACACTGCATTATAATCAGTTTGAAATTTATATCAATAACATTTTTGTGAGCACATGAAGATCCAATCATCAGTAAAGTGTGTAAGAACAATAGAATGATCTCAGTTGTGACATAAAATTTGTGTGTTTTGTCCAGTCACATACTGATGACATGGATGGTTCACAGCAACACGATTCAGTGATGAATACAAACCCTGGTTACAAAAGACAAGTGACAGAACAAACTCAGATCATTAAGACTGACAAAGGATAGTGTCATCTCTGGGAGGGGCCATGGAGACAAACATCAAATGTGTCGATCAGCAGCAAAAACAGACTTTACTTTTAACCCCCAGGGAAATCCCAGTGTTTCTCAATAATTCTCTTAATGTCCTTAATAAGAGACAAGTAATTGGTTGCACACACACATAAATGACCCCTTGTGGGCCCATGGTCCCCCACTTGGTTAACATCAATTTTACAAACTTTCTCAAGGGCTGAATTGAGCCAACTGGTTGGACAGACTCTCTCCTGGAGCATTCTGTACATTTTAATTCAAAGTCATACACAGTGGAACAGATATGTTTTAGCCTCAGAAACTGAGAATAAGAAAACTGAATGAAAGCTTGAAGCATGAAAAATACTGTTGTTGTCTGTGTTTTTTGTAGAGGATTGTCAGATTCTGTCCACTTTGAATTTTAAACCTAGTGTACAGAAAGGAAACCTTATGGGAACTGTGTACCACATTGAAGCTGCCATACAATTCAAATATTCCACAAATTCAGAGAGTAATGAAGGAACCTTTCCACAGAAGTAAGAAATTGTCAGTGTACAATATACAGTATACACTTGGATGTGATCAAAGAAAGCTTTATGATGCAGGACTATGTTATGCTCTAGATAGCCCATTTGGTGAAAATCAGGGTCAGATCTTGAAGCCATTGATACCCCATGGGACTGTAGGCAGAACTTTTTATTAAACCTGTAGAAATATTTAGTCAAATCCAAATTGGCCACCAACACTACAAACTTGGTAGGTGGATCCTGAGTAGGCCTGTGGTTCAAAACTTATCCAAGCGCTTTAAGACCTTCTGAATGGGGAATGTTGGTGTGCAATGAAACCCCATCCAAAGTGACAAGATGTACCTCTGATGCAATAGATTAAATACTTATACCAGAAAGACATTTTATGGAGATAAGCTGTACCACCAGAGGGTGTAAACACTTATCCAAGTAAAGGCCACTATGGGACATCCAGGTGGTTTTTGTAAGGACTTGTGTACCTTAGGGAAGGCATACATGACTGGTTTGACAGGAAAATCATTGGTCAGACATCTAAATTCAGATTTGATCAAAATAGGAATATTTTGACTTTATTACCTGACGCATATGTAATAAATGCATTTTTGGCGTCTGAAGAGCCACTGTGTTTGTGTGCAGGCGCTTTTTTACACATGTGGAAAAAGTAAGAACTTGCCAGACACTAGTCAAAGATTTTTAGTGGGAGAAAGAAAGAGCAGCATGGAAAAAGTCACTGCAATATGGCCTTGTTTCTGTCATCCTGGCATCATGGTGACCGGCCATATCACATGTCTGTGTAAAAGAAGTTTAAGCTGGAGAGGCAAAAGCCTGAACTGAATCACAAAAAAGAGAACAGAAAGCTGATAGGGAGGGGCAGGACCTTTCAAACACATTCAAACAGCTGTTGCACAATGGCTAAATACTTCTGAGAAAAACATTTGTGTTCATGGTCCAAGTGGAGCCTCTCAGTGGCCTACAGTAGGAAATGTCATCTGTGCTACATGTGTTTGCTGTTGTGAATGTATCATGCAGTCTTAGTTAAAAGGATATAAAATGATCTGATTTGTTTGCATCTAGAGTGTGCTTTCTAAAGTATTTTCTGTAATGAATTAATTCATTTGAAGCATATTGTTTAATTTCTGCCTACATTTATGGCTCCTTTCTTGGACTTTTCATACACTGAGAGCTGCATGAATGCTGCTCAGATAAATTGGTCTGCACTCTCAAATAAATTAGTTTACGGACACGTTTTGTCAGCTGTTATGCTGTAGCTCTACACATCAGTCAGATGTTTTAAAGGCACATGGTTGCTATGGGATTAGTAGTATCCAGAAAGTCTATCCTGTAACTGTATTGTATCTAATAAAACAAGATTAGAAGAAGTAGCACTGATGCCAAAAAACCCTAAACGCCATAGGCAGACTAAGCAGACTACTATCCAGATTCCTTCATTACAGGTGGGGAGGGGAAAATACAGAAACAGGTGACAAGTGAAGGAACAAGAGACAGACATAGTGGTTTTATAGCTGGAAAGCAATCACTGAGCCTCTCATCTTGCATACAAGGGGTTTAGACTCTGATCACCACCCTGTCCAGAATTCCAAGTGTGAACTTATGTTCCAGGCCTGCCTTCCCTGGCATCCACCCCTCTCTCCAGCCTGTCCATTAAGTCAGACACCCCCTTCCTATACTCCAAATCCCCAAATGCCTACCACACTTACATTGATCACACGTTTCCATTGGGGCATTTTTTCCAGCATCAGGACATTCCACAGAAGGTGCAGGCTACTGATACTGCTCAAGTTCAAGCCTGAACAAACTCCTTACTTGACACAAGAGAAGGTGATGTCTTAGCCTTTAGCTTTTAATTTATGTATGAAAAAGACTGAATACAACACATATATGATGATGCATATGGTTTAATAAAGATGCCTTCTTTAAAAATGACATTATTTGTAGTTATTTTGTGCCTGGGATGTTCTGAAATCTTGATGCTACAGAGGACGGACAGCACAACAAGCCCTGTGGGATTCCAGCATTCACTGGTCCAACGTTGGCTCCCTGAGGCTAGAATGCTAAAAGAAACAGGCAGTGCAGCAAGAAACGAAAACAATGAAAACCAACTTTGACTGACACAATGTCAGTTTGTGTGTGTGCATGCGTGCGCATGTGCCCGTGAGTGTGTTTGCTCACATATGTACGTCACTGATATCTCTGGGAAAGTGTTCTCTCACTCAGGCCGGATTTTCGCTGGCAGATGCATTTGCCTGGTGGGATTGCAGGGATGTGTGTGTCTGTGTGGAAGGGGTGGGCTGTATTTGTGACAACTGTAAACAGTCACTGGTATTGAGTTCTTCCTTCTTCCCTCTTTTGCCGTCTACTTCCCATGTTTGTTACGTGCCAATGCATGTGTCTGTGTGTGTCTGTCACTGCCTGTGAGTAATGTCCAGATCTCTCTCCTAACAACGTTGCATTCGCAGGGGCGCCCATGACATGAGATGAGACTACAGCCTAGTTATCAGTTTGTATCAACTGGATGAGGGTTAGTTAAAAAGACAATTCATCTCCAATCTTTGAGCTTTACTGAAGCCAACTAGTAACTTCTCTAATAACCTTTAATATCACTCAGATCGTGTCACATCAACACCAGTGTAACACAAAAGGCCAGTACAAAAAAGTCTGGGCTCGCTCAAAGGCATGTTGCTTTAAATCACGTAATGGCCCCAGATGAAAAGGAACTGTGATATTAAGGAGAATTTTAATTCAGATTGACTTTTTGGTTACATAACATAAGTAACTTATGATGGTGTAATATAAAGCTCCAGTAGCTGCTTGCTGCATCTGTTCTTCTGATAATTCCTATCATAAGCCAGATGAGGAAGGCATCTGCCACTTAACATGGAAGCTGCGTCATTGTCACGTTTGCACTTATGCTGTGAGAGGGAAACCCTGACATGAACCCAAACCACTTGCTGGCCTTGGCTTCTGGCTCCCACCGCAGGAAAACAACAACTGATTCTCTGAGTGGTTCATTATATTAAAAAGTTCTGTCCCTCTCTTCTCTCTGCTTTTTCTCCTTGTGTAAAAATCCACAGATGTTTCCTAAAAACACTCAGACAAACCCTCAGCACAGAGTTTTGAATGGCCCAGGTAGCATCTACATATTGTACCTCACCATCCAAATATGACACATACTGTCAATATTGAAGTTACTGGAATACTGTGATAAACAGTAGGGTTTAGAAAGTAAGGCCGGTCATTTTCTATATTAATAGAATTTTCAACACACAACACATTAGAACCAACAATGAACTGCCTCTAGTCCTGGTTCATGTCTGTCAGTCTCCAACCTGGATCAACGTCTGTCTGTGCCATAAACCTCAGTTACAAATCACTGAAACAAACCACTGCACCAGGTGATGTCTCCTCATTACAAAACACCAGAACCACATAAGTGTTGAAAGTGTTGCCCCAAAAGCTCCAATTGAGCATCAATTTTTATAGCATCTGAAGTAGCAAGAGTCAACTTCTCATGGACAAGATCTCTGTGAACTCATGAGGAGTAAGAGGACTGTAAACAAAGCAGAGAGCGCACACAGAGTTGACTGTTGCTACGTCAGATGCTCTAAAAATGTACTGAAGCTTTTGGGGGACAATTTTTAACAAATTCTGTAATTTTAAGGAATGTGTTTCTCAATGACTTTCTTTAAAACTAATAATCCAAGGCTACCCAATACGTCGATCGTGATTGACCGGTCGATCACAAAGGTAGTGTCGGTGGATCTTGTGTCAATATAATCAGCTTAGTTAATGCTTTCAAATGAAAAATGCAACATTTTGGGAAACTTCCAAAACCTCACATCAGAGCTGGAGATGCAACGGAAAGCATGTGCGCAACTTGACATTGCGCGCTACACTGAGCAGATTGACAGTTGTCGGTCCGAGTTTGACAAACACTTTCAAGACTTTGCCTCACTCGAGCCAGTCTCTACATTTATGTGCTGCCCATTTAGGGAAGATACTGAGGTTGATTCACTCACATCAAAAACTGCAACGCTGTTTCACCTGAACTGGTCTGGAGTGGAGGATGAGACATTGACACTACAGACTGACATTCAGCTGAAGTCCAGGGCTAATGGACCGTTTTACCCAAACATGAGGAAATGTGCCATCGACTGTATTATTTGGCTCTACTATTTATGTGAGTCATCGTTTTCTCACATGAAGATTATTAAGTCCAAATACTGCTCCACCATGACTGATGACCATTTGGAAGTCTGCTGGAGGCTGGCTACCAGCAGCTACTGTCCGGACTATGCAGCCCTGGCTGATTCCATTCAGTGCACGTCATCAGAGTAAACTAATGACCAAAAAGTACTGAACTGTAGTGTGTCCTAAGGTTCATGCAGTTATGCAAGGTGCGCTGACATATATTCTGTTTACATAAGGTATAAATAAATATATGTTTAGTATTTTAACTGTAGGTCGAACATTTTGACCTGGTCATTTGAAAAGTAGCTCGCAAAGCGAAAAGGTGTGGGCGCCCCTGTAATAGTCAGTCCCAGATCACATAGTAGAGACTGTGAATTAAGTGTGTCTGCATGGTATCTTCTGCTGTAGCTGGTTTAAGAAATAATAAGTGAAAAGAAGGATCCAGATACTGTTGAAAGAAATAAGTGACTCAGATGAGAAGGTGAAAACATGAAGGGACTATGAAGCCACTTGCACATGGACAGTAAATCATCTAGACAAAAATAAAGCCCCTCTGTCTTTCAATATGAATGTGCATTGTGGAGCTGTGTGAAACAAATGAATGGAAAAGAACTTCTGGGTTGTGCGTTAAAGGTCCCCTGGGTACAGGGGCAGAGGGCTAATCAAGCTCCTGTTGTGCACACGAGGTCATGAGTGAAAGCTCCATCTGGTCCCTGACCTTGACCTCTGTATAAATTCACCCTCAGCTGTGTGAATGTGAGTGTGTTGATATATACGTGTGACACTGGTGCTGCTAAACTACCCGTGAGGGGTTAAGGGAGGGGGATGGGGAGGTGCTGCTGAGGAGATGGAAAGCAGGAAAGGTGACAGCCTTTAACCTTTCTCCATTTATGTGGACTCCGTGTCACAGCCACAGCTGCAGCATTCAGCAGGTGTGGTGACTCATTTTCAGCTCGAAGCTGCAGCTCCAAAAGCTGCGGAGGCGCTGAGTGCTGTGGAATTTGAGGCTCTGTTTTCTCCAAAACACTGGAGGATGATAATGAGACTATTACAAATTAACATAAACCGGAAAAAGCTTGTTTTGATAGCTGCTCTATATTCAGAGTCAACTGAATATAACTGTGTTGTGGGATCTTATATAAACTACAATTTGATGCACTTTATTACTGATCAGCTTTGTACAGAGGATAGCTTTTCCTACAAGTGACAAATATACAGAGAAGATTTGATATCCCCATTATGGAGTTTAATCTGACATTTATACTCCAAGGTATCTGAAAACATGTGGCTGTAGTAGAGGAGGCCCAGATTAGTCTAAGTACAAACCAAAGCAACACACTGCATACCACATGGACAGAAAAAAGACAAAAAAAGATTGAAAAATAGATTTGTTAGGCAGGAATTTAAATTGTGAACAGACAAGGTTTCAGTCTGCGAGAATGACCCAATAACTGGAACCATGTCCAGGAAATACAGCGGCAAAAGCATCATAACACCCACAATTAAAGGAATTGCTCATATATTGATGCATGCACTAAAGCATCCATTCTGAGTGTTCTACTGGCAGCTGGTGGGGGCAGTCCACCCTTATGGGGTCTTGTGGGGGCTGGAAGGAAATCTCTCCAAACACTGAACAGTGTAAGTGTGTGGTTTCAAGCCTTCAATATTTGCAGTATGTGCTAATATACATACTTTTTGCATGGACAAATGTGAATATAATTTTGCCTTTGTTTGTCAGGCTGCGTTTGTTCATGTATGGCAGATGAGCATACTGTGTGCCAGGCCTTGCCAGGGGGCCTGTGCCATGGCTGGAGTTTCAGTTGGGCCTAGGGCTACAGCCTCACAGCACAGCAGCCTGGCAGGCAGCACTGGCTCTTGGCTGACCTCTGCCTCCACCAGGCCACCCTCACTCACTCGCCTCATTAGCTTGACAGGAGCAACCAAACAAACTGAGGGCACCATGGTGCTCACATCACTTCCATGGGAACATTTTTTATTACTCCCACCCACCCCCCTTGTTTTAGTCATTTTGGTATATGCACTGTACACAAGCAAACGCCCACGTGTAAACACAAGACTTCAACCAGTGCTGTTATTGTTGCTGTTCATTGTTGCTACGAGTTACCGCTTCTGCTTGTATGGGTTTGCATTTTTGTGGTCACCTGGTAGTTGAATGGTTACAGGGCGGCGCACCATACACCTTGCTGGGGTTTGCGCTGTTGGTGGTTTGATCCAGTCTAACAGCCATAGATCCAGGTTGACCACAGCTAGTGTTGAGCCTGCAGGAGGTAAGAACATGGGTAGGGTGACATTTTAGCCCAACATCCAGCAGGACAAATCCCACCCTCTCAGATGCACATTACATTTCCTTACAGATCTGTACTTATGGCTCCTCGTATGTGCCCATTCCTGACTGTTGTACTGCAAATATGCACTTTGGCCTATTATTAGCAAGTAGCCAAGCACCAGCTCAGGCTGGGAAAGAGCCAGAGGTGAAATAAGAACTTTGCTCTTAAGAGGCAGATGAGATGGAGGTGATGCAAGAGTTTCTACCTTAACTAACCATACTATTACAAAATGCTACCCTTCCTTCCAAATTAAATTGAGGAAATATTTCTTGATTTTCTAAGAACGTGCATGAGCTATACAAAACTGTTAGCTCATCATTTGGATTGAATGGCCTGCTCATTGACTGCATGGCTGAGTCTCACGATACTCATTAACTCCCACAGGTACCACCTTGGGCAGCTACAGTATCAGTAGGTTTCCTGTGTCACGTTAGTGGAGACCAAACCAGAGTCAAAAGCCAAGTACATGTTGGACTTAGTCATTAATGACAACTGTGACAGCTGATTATTTGTTTCAATGTGTAATCAAATAAAAAAGCAAATAGTCTCTGGTCTCAGCTTCGCAAATGTGAAGATTTTAAGCTTATCTGTGTTTTTTAAACTTGTAAATTAGTTCATTGTACATTTGATCTTTTTGGGTTTTCCATTGTTTCTTTTGTGCCAGACCTAGAATTGTTTAAAACTACTTAGCCTTTTGATTGTGTTTATGATGCGACAAAGGACAGGGGAGCAGCAAATGAACCTTTTTATAGAAATATTTTGTCTTTGTTATGTGTTCATAGCTGAAGGGTTTAGCCAGGTGAGCAGCAAGGATGTGTAGGAGGTGATAAATGAACAGGTCTGGCTAATGCCACTGATTCAGATGGAAATATCACCTCATCTGTTCAGTATTCATGGAGAGAGAAAATCCCACCTACAGACTGAAAGTAAGTCAGCTGCATTTAATATAGTGAATTTAAACAAGCTATCATACAGTTCATTCTCATATTAACAGTTAGTATTCAAACTGTGGCTGAGTCTGAAATAATAACTGGGGTGTGTCCAGCTCAGCCACATGATTATTGCTAATAAGACCAAAAATAAAAACATGGAAGGGAAAGGAAAAACCTGTAGCCTATAACAACGGCTGACAAGGAAAAGTTAGGATAATATGCATTTCCACAGCACTTTTGCCATCACTACAATAACAAACTTATGTTATTCTCACTACTCTGCTGCTGTTTCTTTTAATCAGAAAAAATTTAAATGTTTTTATACTTGATTGAAGTCGTTTCTACTTTGCCAACTCCTGATTATGTGTCAACAAACCTCAACACATTCCCAGTGTTTTTCATAATAAAATCCTTCGTAGAAAGGCTATACACAGCTTTTATTGTGAAAATTCCGGAGGAAGTGTTGACTTTTAACATGGTAGAGTTATAAGTCACAACTGTTTTTGTAATGATACTGTGGGTTAGTTCTAATGGGTATTCAGCAGTGTTCGGGACAAAAGGTTCACTCAGAGGAACTTTTCTTGCAACTGTATGCAACGCATGACCATGTAAACACACACACTGCATGTTTTTAGCCCTGCTGATGCTGCTGACATTGACTCATACTAAATTATTTCAATGCATGCAACGAGTGTACTGCTGCAGCCTCAGTCGTGGCACATAAACATATTTTTAGCTTGCAGTCTCACTAGCTCCACACAGACTGTACTTCTGACCATCTTCTTGATAAAAAGACATGAAATACGACCTGTTCCTAATGAAAAACATACTCTCTAAGTGTGCAAGGAGTATGTTCTCTCCCAGACCCCCAGCCTCCTGCACACACTATACTTGAAGAGTGAAAACATCTTCCATTGCAGAATGTCTTGGTGCCTTGAAACATGGATCTCCAGTGAACGTCTCTGAGTGAAGCTAAGGTTCAATCATCAGGCCACAGTGAATTTATTAAGCCACATCTGGGATTTTCATTAGAGAGTTTAAGCACTGACAAAAAGCCAGGGGGAAGGAAATGTGATTGAGTGGTGTAAAAAGTACATGAGGGAATAGAGAGGAGCAAGGAAGTAAAATAGATCATTTCAGAAGATCCTGTTTTTGTGTCAGAGTGCCATGTTATTATAGGGCAGGGGTTCCTAAACTTAACATTCAAAGGTCTGAATCTGATTTCTATTCAAGATCAAAAGTCCAGAACAATTGGTCATAAGCTACTGTAATGACTTTTATTACACTTATCATGACTTATTCTTATTCCTTCCTGCAATAATTTTTGCCTTTTACATTTCCATCTTTCAGCACAACTGACTTCAACTACTATACTGTATGAACACATGGTACAGACAGAAACACTGTAGTGTCTAGACATCTGGCCATAGCATACAACACAGCCGTGACCAACACAACACCACAACAGTCAAGAAGCAACAGTGTTCACAGCTGCAGAGGTCAGAAATTCAAGCCGCCAAACACAGACAATGAAATCTAGCCTTTAGATCTGTTTTTCCTGTATGTACTGTATTTTTTTTTCTTGTTCTTTCTCTCTGTCTGTCCTTGTGCTCATGTGCGTGTGTGTACTATGGTCTTTCCCTGTTGCCTGGAATCACATGAAAGGTGGACACAAGAAGTTCAGCTTCCTGTGGTGGGTGAGGTCCAAGGGCCCACTGAGGATATGAAAGGAACTGCAGAGCAAAAGACAAATGAACTACAGAGGGATAAACATGAATTTCTAGACAAAGCTAGAGGTTTGAGATGAGGCTTCGAGCTGGCAGATCAGTACAGTACAGTGAAAAACACAGATAATACAGTGGGACATGCGACAACAAAGTGAAAAAAAAATGCTGTTCTGAAATGGAGATTCAGATCCACTCTGTAGTGGTTTCAACATACTTTTTCCAGTGGCTGGTGTTTTCATCACAGGGATCTAGCAGCCTCTTTCAATATTTGATTGTATTGATGTGGTCCGGTGCAGTGCAGTGTTGATGCCAGCCTCTAATGTGAGGTGGAACAGGCTGTGCCTGGCTAAACCTATAGAAACCGTCAGAAGGTGAAGCCAAAAAGAGAAGAAGAGGCAGCAGCATTGGAACCCATGTCCAGTGTTCTATGTGTAGAGGTGGAGCCCTATAACCTGCTCTTCCATTTCATAGATTTGGGACATGGCGACAACACAGTGGAGAAAGGTCTTAGCTCATTCTGACTGACCAAGCAGGTACAAAGAATTCAGACTCTGGCCAATTCTTTATTAAATCTAAGCATAAAGCCTTTCCAAGCACCTGTAAGAAACCAACTTTTCCTTCACAACTACACTCAATCAAATATCCCAAACCTTCTGTTATATTTTCAGTTACATAATAGTATATAGCTATATAATTTACTTAACGTTTCTCTGGACATTTTCCCTGACACGGGGATGCAAACATTAATGTGTTAATATTAAACACCTGTTTGTAGTGACTAACAATCCAGGTGGACATTACGTCTGGCCTAGCAAAGATGTTAAGTAAACCTACGCTTTCCTGTGACAGTTTCAGCCAGAAGAGGTTGGAGTAACATTTTGTTTACAACATTCACTGTAGAAATTAGTTTTACTACTGGGTTCAATGAACCAGTGAACCACAAGCCTCGGTTGGCTTTTTACCTTTCTAAGCTTTACCCAATCATGAACAACCAGTTACTCTAAGGTACAGTACAGGTGAAACTTGTGTTATTATTTACTGTATATTGTTTCACATTGCAGTAGTACAGAAGATGCACTAATATTGCAATGGAGCAAAGTGGGGTTCCACATAAGGAGACACACATGCACAAGAATGCTACTCAGCTGATCGACAGGCAGTGGTGCCAATATATAAAGAGTGTTGCCAACATAGGGTTTCTTGTTAGATTTGGTGATTTTTAAGACCCCTTGAACAATTTCACTTCAAGTTAATGAAGTCAGCCAAGCCAACGCTCTGTTCACAGTTTAATATACTCAGTGGTAACAGGACAGCCCAACATCTGTACACATCTGATTTCAAATTCTTGTTTGACATTGGGGAGATGATTTTCCTAGAAATCTGAGTGAGGTCATGAAATAAAATCTGATCAAAATGCAAATGCGTATAATTATATTTGTGGTCATGCATTGGTCATGCAAACACAACAGTGAAGCCAGTACAAACAAAAGTAATACACCGCTAAGAGAATAAAGTACTGTCCCGCTTAATCTTAAGAACATTTTGCTTTGCTTAAGAACATATTAATATGTTGTTGATACACCTAACTATGGCCAGTTCTACAACAAAGCAGACCTGATGTTATCAGCGTGTAAAGTGTGGAGCAAGGCAAATTGAAAAAGACAGAAAAGAGAAGGAGAGATTTTCTGGAAATCAGGATAGTTTCCTTTCCAGGAGTTGTAATAATGGAAAAGACACCCTCTTTGGATAAATAAAACACACCCAGACGTCCATTCTGTGGGTTCATCAAACCGGTCTCCTAATGATTGTTTCATTGTCAGTTGGACATTTTGAAAACATCATGTTTTTCTAGCAAAACGTTCTTCTAATTTTGATTGGAATTATCCACAGAGTAATTGCTGTTTAGAAACTAGCTAGAAAACATAACTTGATGTCACATCGGAAACTGAGCTCTTTGACATTTCTTTACTTAGGAAAAAGTGAAGCTTGTATTGTGAATTGGCCAGGGAGGGCTGAACGCCGGTACTGCCCAGCACACACCCCCTTCATCCTCATCCAGCCACACAGCCAGAGCCAGCATTTGATTAAGGATGACTGACAATGGTTGTTCTTTTACTGGATTCCTACGATGTGATGAGAAAAGAGCATTTAGTGTTTCATGACAGTTTTGTCAAACTGGACAAAACTGCTGCCAAAGAGGGTTATGACTGTCCTGTGAGACACTAAGTGCAACATTTGTATCATGAGGACACCACTGGTAGTTCACCAGTTTGCTATGTGTGGGGAAGGACCTCCTCCCATGGAGATAACACTTAGATAAACCAGAATTACTTGAATAAAAGAGCTGATCCAATGAGTTGATTAAGCCAATACTCAATGAACAGAAATTTAACGCAGCGGATTTTGATCATTTGTTTGTCGTTTTCAAGCAAAAAATTCAATTCAAGTTCAAATTTTATTTGTATAGCGCCAAATCACAACAAAGGTCATCTCAGGACACTTTACAAAGTAAGGTCTAGACCTTATTATTATTATTATTATT
>NW_018128143.1:534959-540384 GCF_001952655.1 Monopterus albus | reverse complement strand
TAGGAGAAGGATTTTAAATTTTATTCTGAATTTTACAGGGAGCCAGTGGAGAGAAGCTAATATAGGAGAAACATGATCTCTCTAGTTCCTGTCAGGACGCTGGCTGCAGCATTTTGGATTAATACAAACACTGCATACATATACTGTACATATGTGTGTGTATGTATGTATGGACGTATGTACTGTGTATATAAACCGGGACTTTTTCTTAGGTTCCTTTGAGATGAACTGTGTCTCACGTGGACAGCAGACAAGAGGAGACAACGGGAGCAGAAGGTGAAGACATGAAGCTGCAGTCAGGACCGCAGGAGCTTTGTGCCAGCTACAGCATGGGAGCTGGAGGGGTTAGCTCCACCAAAAGGGACCTGAGCTTCCCTCAGAAACAATTAATATATATTGTTTATTGCAATGTACAGCACTTTGGTCAACCTTGGTTGTTTTAGTGCTTTATAAATAAAGTTGGTATGGTATGGTATGGTATTGGGTGGCCAATAATAATAATAATAATAATAATATAGTTTTGTTTTATCAATTTTAATCATGAAACAAATTAATACTAGAAACACTAAAAGCTCAACACCCCTCTCTTGTCTTTTCCTGTCCTTTCCTCTCAGGGCGCTGGAGTCACAGTTTTAAGATTCATTTGCACAATGAAAGTCTTTGCTGTAGGCTACCTGCAGTTTTCAGAGAAAGTCTGCGAATGATCCCTTTGAACAGTATACTTTGACAGGAGGCAACATGCCTGTCCCAAAGAAGCATCGGAGTCAATACACGTGATCTGACTCAAGTCAGCAGCACACAGAACTCATGGCAGGCTATGTGGAGGGTTATGACTGACTTTACCTGCTGTCATCAATGTTGCTAAAGAACAGAAAAGTATTAGGATTGTAATTGTCACTAGAATATTTACATCATGTACATTTTATAATATATCCCCATCACCACATCAAGCACTGTATAGATGCAAGAGCATGTGCAATAATTACTAGGAAGGAAACATGTTTGATATGTTCATTTCAACAAGTATAGTACATGTTTTGGCAAGCAGAGAGGCTTAGAACAGTCTTTAAACCATAAAGTCTCTGTGTAGAGTTTTCATGGTTGCCTTCCATTTGGCTTACGCTAACACTGAAGACTGCAAGTACTGTATGCTGGTACCTTCATTCAATATGACAATCTAAATACAGTCAGACAGTATTTGCATAAGCCTCATCTACTAGACTGTCTTCTGACACTGATTAAAGTGCAGTTTGGTGCTTTGAGGCTTCTGTAGTTTACACTTGTCTTAAGTCTACAAAAATGTCTATAGGAATGACACTGAATATTCTTTAGGTTTAGTCCTTTATAAGTGGTGGATGGACACGTATACTCTGGTCCATAAACAAGTATTTTATGAACAGTGTCACTAGGTGGCGAGGTCTGAACAAACCCCTTTCCTCTCCATCAGGTTTTAAGGTAAAATCAAGGGCCAAAAACAGGCAGCATAACTTTAGAGCTGCTGACAGAAAGCTGGCCTGGCAGGATGGCCCTCTGCAGGAGTCATATAGGCCACATGTGAGGACAGTGCAGCTCTGGTTAACAAGCTGTAGCCTGCCAGTAGAGCATGTCTGGGTCTCAGGAAGTGATGGTCTTATAGAACCCATCTCAAGGTCAAGATCACTGAGATAATCCCTCACCTTGTACCCATTATTGTGTCCAATAATGTCAGTGCTGATCTCCAATGAATTTGTCATTATTACACTCAAGAAAACAGAACACTTTACCATAGCCACTCTGAACTGAAAAGTTAATATAAGCCACTTTCTGTATATGTTGCACCACATATCAACCTGCAACTAATATTTTAGATCTATTATTCTTATTCTGTGATCTCAGCCTTTTCAACACTGCAAAATGTTGTAGGAAAGCACCACCCGAATAAGGCTGTAGCAGTACAAATGATAAATCAGTTTAATGACAATGCAATGCCACATTTCCGCCAAATCCTCAAAAGGAGGCAAAAGCCAGTGTCATTAGATAGGTTCCTTGTTAAAGTCGCACAAAAAGAAAAAGATTTCAGCGAGCCAACAGATAGCAGATCGCTCCTCTCTCATCTCCCGCCTGCCATTATTCTTTTCAAAGGTAAAGTGCAGGTTAATTTGTTTTATTTTTACTTTATACTATATTTTGTATTACTGTAATCATTGCTGTGGAATGAATCATTTGAGTTTCCATTATTTCTTATGGGTAATTTCGCTTTGATATACGAGTGCTTTGGATTACAAGCACGTTGCCGGAACGAATTATACTCTCAGTCCAGGGTTTTACTGTAATATCTTTCTATCTGGAGTCATGCAGTCAAAACTGTTCTCTCTGTAAGGTAGAGGGAGTATTGTAAAACACTTATTCCAGAAGGTGCTTTCCTTTATTGACATTGACCAGCTTTGAGCTTTTTCAAATCATGGCACTGACCATACAGATGACCTTTACAGGAGCACACTGTCAAGAAACCTTGAAAACAATACCTTTACAATGTCACACTTACAAAGAGTGCAGAAATGTTCCAGTCCAGATTACATTTGCAGTGGTTGTACTGACAACTGCAGTCTTCTTTAAGTAGTCACTGCCTATTTCAAGTAGGTAGCTGCCTTTTAGTTCTGCAGAAAAAAAAACAAATTAAACAATATCCATTACTGATGGCTACTAATCATCCAGTACTATTGTATAACAGTGAAAACCCAAGTTCCAAGTAGAGATACAGTTTGTGCATGCACTACATGATTACAGTACATATACACCATGCAGTACATCACTGCACTAGGGAATACATACAGTATACTGTAACACAAATGCAAGGTACCTGTTTTCCTGTCTGAAAGTGTAGACAGTATATGCAACCCTACATCGACCCAGATTTAGTTGCATTCTCTGCCCGTCTCTCATGGTCATGCCATGTGCTAGAACTTTGTGTTTTTCTATCAGCACGGGTCATCCCACTTTAATTGAGCTGAGCAGGATGGGCACGACCTCCATTTCCATCTGTTCCTAGCAACAGGGGGTAATTGTGCTGACTCAGGGTCAGTCAGTCCTGCTCCCACCCAGAGCGGAGTTTGGCTGAGCTCCGCTTTCAACAGAGCCGGCTCATCGAGACATGATTGGCTGAAATGTTGCGCTGAAGGAAAGTCCTTCACATACAGCATTTACGTTTTATCTGTTATTTCATTGCAACAAGATTTGAAAATACAGTCTCTCGCTTGGTCTTCTGACAAGGGGTTAAAATAATTCCTAGCACCAATGGCTCCATGTGGCAAGCTAGTAACACCACACTGACACCATGAGTTAGGGGTCACTCCTCAGCTGCTGCTCAGCTGCCTCCACGTGATCAAGATGCAGAAGATAAACAATGTGTTTTATGGTGCTGTGGAAACACAACCACGCTGACTCAGGGGCACCTCAGGAAGGCTCCGCCATGCAGGTCTCGGCTCGGCAGGGCTGACCCGTGCCAATGGAAAAACACCAATTATGAACAAGAGTTGCAGAAATATTATCTGAAACAATCAGTCTTGGTTGTTGTCATCATCTTCCACCTTCTGCTTGGTGAGGATCCATTGTTCCAGAGCACATAGGTGCACATGTGGCTCTTTTTATAGGCTCTTGCAACTCTGATTAATGTGCCACAAACGCTGTGGCTTAGTGTTTGCACCTGGAAAAACGTGCTAATTTAGTTCAAAGGCTGATGAATTGAGTTTATTGTACTGATTGCACATGCTTGGATGCTTGTGAAGTAATTGGCAAAGATTCACACACTGCTGATAAACTGCTTAAATGGATCTTCACAAATGTCTTGTGATGTTTCTCTGTGGTAGATTTTGTGCCAGCTGGCAGATATTTGGTTTCCCACACATTTATATTGTTATATTCACTTTAAAAAGCAAATCACTGTGTCCATTGTTCATTTGTCTCTGCTTCACTGTTTACACATCTCTGGACACTCTGACCTCAGTTCAGTCCAGCCAGACACAGCAGTAAGTGGTGATTCTGAATTTTCACAGACGTGAACTTGCCATATCACTGTTCTTTGCGGTAGACCTCACTGATGTCATCCATTTGTCTTCGGCCTCTTGCATCAGAGCCGTATGACGCTCCCTTGTTCCTCCTCTGCTGTGTGTGCATCTGGCAGTGGCCTGTGGATACACACCAGTGATTTGTGGTTTTGAGGATGCTTTTGTAAACATTCTGGCTTTAGTGCAACCGGTGCTTTCCATTTAAAGGCATCTGTCTGTTTGGTTATGCCTACTGGAAATGTCTCTTAAGTGGCTGACCTTGCAGCTTCTTTGGGGGAGGCGACAGTGGTGTGGTGGGTAGAGCCATCATCTCCCAACCAGAAGGTTGAAGGTTCGAATCTCAGTGCCTCCAATCAACATGTCGAAGTGTCCTTGAGCAAGACACTGTTCACTGTTACCCCCCAATGGTTAGAGCCATCAGTTGAGTCGGTGCCACAGATGGCTGCCATCAGTTCTGTACTGGAAACAAATTCCTTGTGTGTAACATACTTGGCCAATAAAGGTGATTATCCTTTGTAAGTTCAAGGATTGGGGGAGGGTAACCTCTTATTCACAACAAATGATAAATTGAAACTTAAAGATACACCAAAGTGGAGAATCTCAGCGGTGTGATCATCAAATCCCAAAATCAATCACTCGTTTTGGAAGGAGCTTTAATTAGTGACAGCAGATATGGCTATTGCATTGCTCTTTGCTAATGATCATTAGAATCACAGTTATGTGTATCAACTATGATAATATCTTAAATGTTGTTCATTATTGACTACGTCACTCGCCTTGAGAGTCCACACATTCACTACGTCATGTAGCCTAGCAGGACAGACTGCGCATGGTCACACGCCACAAGTTAAGCTAGCGTAGCTGCCTAAAACTACATTACCCAAGTTAAAAACGAGTGAACAAACAGCCTCAGGAGACAAATTACAGACACCAAAAGGCTCAGTCTATGCTGTTGGATTTAATTGCTAGGTGTGGGTCATCTTGACTCACATGGAGGTGGTTTGGCTTTGAAAAGACACATGGTGTTCAAAAGACGGCAATCTGTAAACTATGCTTGACAGCTTCTTTCATCATCTGCAAAGTTACCACCACATATGAAACGCTTCAGGAGTCCACAACAGGACATAGCCAGCCAAGGTACCAGAAAAAAACACACTCAACAAACTTTAACGGAATCATTCTGCAGAAGTTATTTCAATGTTTGTGTAGTATGCTTCAGTTTTAAGTAAATAAATATGTTGTTTCTATCTAAACTTTTGCATAAGACTGTATTGTTTAACATCATTAGTAAGCAACAATTCACATGCTATTAACACGTTCAAGCTAGTACAATTAAACAGTTTAACAAGCGCATTTGGATGCTAAATATCATCTGGTTATCA
>NW_018128143.1:509611-533969 GCF_001952655.1 Monopterus albus | reverse complement strand
AGCATAGCACAGCAGATATTTTGCCAATTTCTATGTCCAAAATCAGAGTGAATCACACCATTGAGCCAAAATCGGTTTTCACATTCACACAAGTTTCACTTGGATAGGCAGCAGAATGCTCATACTGTAGATCCTGGCTATGTTAAAGCAGAGTCACACTGCAACTCTTAGCAGCCTGGGGTTGACAAAACACAGTAGAGTACATTAGAAATGATCCTTTAAAATATACCTGGGTGGGCCCTCAGCCTGCCATGCTTAGCACTGTCACCCCACAGCAGGAAGTTCTGCATTTAAACCTGCTGGCCAACCAGGGTCTTTTCGTGTGGAGTTTGCATGAGGGAGGCAGCTGGTTATTTTTCTGTGAAATTTAATGTGACTGCTTCTCCTCTCATCTCAAAACAGGGTTGCTGTTATCCACAAAAACAATGCCAAGTAGCATTACACTGCTAAAACATGGAGTATGTTAGTAGAGAGAGTGGATGGAGGAGTTTTATTTTATTTGTATTATATTTTATGTTGAAGTGCTAATTCAACTATTGTCTTACTTTTGTTCATCCTCACGTGGGTTTAATCCCCTCACTTGTCTCTGGAAAACTAGGTCTGTAGGTGAGTTGCAGATAAACTCCTGAACCTGTCTGAACTGCTTTTTGTGCTGTCAATCATGATTTTGCTTGAGTTGCATTGGTGATCTCTTGTGTGTGCACAGGCATGTTTATTGTCACCGGTGCATATCCTTACAACTGTGCCTCATGCATGTTTATATTGTACAGTCAACATGTAGCTGCTGGTTATCATCTTTGAAGCATCGGAGTTTTGAAAGAGCTACAAATGAAATCACAGAAGAATACTGTGGTATCATTTTAGCTAAACTTCCAATACCAACCACAGGGGGAGTAGTACAGCTATAAACCTCATGTGGTACATGTCTTTCCTACCTGTGCTGCCTTTTAGAAGACTAAGTAGGTACTATATTTTGTTTCTCACTATGCTATATTAGCCACACTAAAAAGGTATTTGAATTTCTCAGCACACAAACATGTTGACACATGCAAGAGCAAAAACATACAGAACCACAGACACAATACACTGTGAAATTAAAACAAATGACTCATTTGCAGAACACTAAAAGGTATGCATTCATCGTCTCTCATGCAAAGTAGCCATGTGAACTAAAGTGAATTTGGCACAGCTGTTGCCTTCTTTCAAGAAAGTCAACAAATGCAAGAGTTCTGGTTTAAATCTTGAGATTGGCAGAGCATCGAGTCATCTCCTCCTCCCAGACTGCATGTTCACTGCTCGCCTCATGAAGTTTGGTCATGGTGCTTGTTTTCTTAGTGCTCTAAATCTCCATTGGTACTGGCACAGCACTCCCTGTACCCTTGTGCTGCTGCTGCACCCTCTCCTCCCTGTCCTCCTCTTACTTGATCTGTTTTGCCAAAGGTGTCTTTCTTCATTAAGAGCAAATACCCTCAGAAACAGTAACACACACAGCTGGTCTCTCCTTCCTCCTGTGAACCCCTCATTGCATGTTAGGCTTGTGTCTCCTGCCGACTGTCCCTCTGCCATTCTACAGTGTGCTGTGGTGAGCTGTGTGATGGGTCACGCCTGTGTAGAGACTGATTGACACTTCTTTCTTCTGGGGCAGCCACCAGACAGCAACCAGCTCCCGGAGGGACCAACGGCAGCTTCAGCTATGGGGCCAAGCCCGAGGCCCATTTGGTTTTGGTTTCCTTTTGCCTGCCACTGTGCCACACCTAGTATGAGCTGGGCTAAATGAGACTAGTGTATAGATTTAAAGATTGGACTTAAACTGAAATCAATATAAGGCGAGGCTGAACAAATGGCTCTACAGCTGCTCACAGGTCACATGTCTGTCTATGTCAATTTATTCATGCTCTACCTGACCCACCCTTTCTTTAACTTGTTTATGCATAAATCCTCTGCGCATGCTCTTGCACTAAAGTATTGAGAGTCAGGGGCTATGGTTCACACTAGTGTTCATTCCTTTCTCCCACTCTACTTCTCTATAGGCAAAAACATGTGCAGAGGGAACATTCCTTCCACTGTACCTCCATTCTTCCATCACTCAGTTCCCTGAGAAGGGAGAGTTCTGTCTGCTGACTCTGCCCAACTTTTGTCTGAGTTCTGTTTAGAGTACAAAGGACCCTGCTAGTCTGCATTTGAAAAAAAAACAAAACATTACCGTTATATATGGAGATGTTCTTATAAGAGAAAGTAATTAAGACAAGTGTTGAACTTTGCTGAAGTGAGTGCAGCTCACACATGTTTCTAGAATGCAGTACTTACCAAACACATATTGAGTCGAAGAAGCACATAGATTTGTCTTGAAATGTCTTGCTTTTCTGATCAACAGCCCAAAACCCACAACTATTAAATTCACATTGATAACCAGTGTAAAAAAAAAGCAGAAAATCCTTCCATGGAGAAGCTGGAACCTGGTCTATGTGAGGGGATAGCGCACGCAGGACACGGGGCAGGACACGGGGCAGGACACGGGGCATGACACGGTCATATAGCCGGTTTGTAATTTGGTCATAAACATCCAAGTCTCTTTCTATTCCTTAACTTTGCAATTCTGGCACCGGCTCTTAATGAGCAAAGTTCCTAAATCTTGTCATGTTTCCAGTCAAATACTTTTGTTGGCATCTTCATTGTAAATGACCTTCACCCCTAGATGTTTGCATTCTTTTGTTTTTGTGCCAATCACATGATATAGTGTCATCAACATCACTAACTCATGTGTAAATACTTCAGACTATATCTGCTGTATTCCCACATGGACACACTCGGGCTCACTCAGACATTATGTGGACTTCGTTCTAGGGACCTGGCAGGGTAACGTCTGCTTAATATCCAAGTCAAGTGACTCAGACACTTGTGGAGCTTCTCCAGCTAAGGTCTAGATAATTTCAGGGTTCTGAAAAGGGGCTAATTTTAAAACTCAACTGAATGTCCTCCTGTTGATTAATTTTTTGTCATTTTCTCATTCATGCATAAAAAAGAGCTACAGTTCTTATGTGGTTCCCTGGATGGAGATTAAAACACACATTCCTTATAACCTTATGATGCTAAAGCATATTTCAAACCAAAATCAGAGGAAGCGAGAACATGTCTGCTGCACAATCATGTTAATCACAGAAATGAAAGGTGTGCTTTGCAAAAGTTTTAAGATACATTCTCCAATTCTAATTGCAAGAGCAGGAAATAGTACAAGGCCTATTATGTCTGCCTTCTGGCACTGTAGAACATACAGTTTCAAGAGGGGTGAGTTTTATTTGGTAGCCTGTTCCAAGAACTGCTTGATGTTTTGTAAGGCCTGAAGCTGAAAGTCCCACACCCAGTCCCTCTCATCTCATTTAGCATGTTGATTCTTTTTGCTGAATGACAATTACTTTTATGATACTTTTACTGCCACATCACCGCAATGAATAAAGTGAAAAAGGACTGCTACTAATTCACTGAGGGAAAACATACTGTATTACAGATCACATTAATGATAGGACAACTCTGCTCAATGTCTTTTAATTTCTGTTAGCTACATTACTGTCATAAACTCTGACCTTTAATCCTGTAGGTTGGTATAGGTGCTGTCTTTAAACGCTGACATGTGAATAACCTTTGATGATTTATGCATGCATACGTTCAGGAATACTATATAGTCACATTTGTAGCAAAATATAAAGTAATATCAATATATAATTAACATTAGAAAACATAAACAAGAGATATGCACTGTATGAAATGTAAGATCAGTTTTGACTTAAATGAGAGGAACCTCTCCTTTGTCAGGTTTTCTACCACTGTCTGGACCAGGAAGACTGTAACTAGGATAATGACCCAGTTCTTCAAGTGTGACATCCAGCCACATGCACGCAGACACATACGTGCTCAAATACACTTGTGAGTACATGTCTGAAATGTACACAGAGATCTGTCAGAGCATACTACCATACAACTGGCTGACAGATGGTTGAAGCATCTCCAAACTTTTCCAAGATGCGGACTCATCTTGGCTGTCGATGACCCCCACAAAGTGGAGGAGATGCAGTACACCTGTGTGATGGGTGGGCCATCTGACAAGGGTGCTCACAGTGGTATTGGGAACACATAGCCAATATTCATTTGTAATCTGCTATGTTTTTAGTTTTTATTATATTTGAATATGGCTGGGTTGCTCCTTGACACAGAACAGAAAGGTAAAGCTCTCTATACTTAAAAAAAGAGAGATTTGACCATATATATTTGTATAAAGAAAGAGAAAACTTACACTTCAAATTATTTGTCAGCAACACAATAAACCTTTCCTGGTCAGATCTGTGGGAGTGTATCTAATGTCATTCGTGTCTTTTTTGTCCATACTGACCTGTACATTATTTTTGTGTACACGTGCTGTGTGTGTATGTGTCAGCTTGTCTGTACACATTAAGTAAGAGTAAGCAGTTGAGAGACGTGACTCATTTCAGTGGAACTGTCAGTAAACGTGACAGCTTCTGTCATCGCCTGGCTGTCATGACAAAGGTATGTCTAACACAAACAGCTCTGCTGCTCTGGATCATATCTATTTATGGACTGTGTTCATGTTTGCTATGTTCGTGGGGATTAACCTTTAAGACTATTTGGTGGTAGCTGTGGAAGAAGAAAGTAATTGATTTGAAGCACAAACCAGGCAGTTTGTGTTGGGAAGATTCAAAAAGTGATGATTCCCCTTGTGGTTCATAACGGTGAACAAATTAGTTTGCTTACTTTTTATGTCAACATGTCAGGAACGCCTTGAGGGAATTTCTACAAAATTGGCACTAATGTCCACCTGGAATCAAAGATGGACTAATTAGATTTTGGTGGTCAGAGGTGAAAGGTCAAAGTCGCTGTATCCTCACATCTGTCCAGGTTGGTCTGGAAAATATACATCTAGTTTTTCTTTGTTTCTTTTTAAAACTGATAATGGAGACATTGCAATGAAGAATAACTTTAAGCCACTTTTTTGACTTTGTCAGTTACGTGCACCGTATGTACACAGTACTGTCTGGATCTGGTATATGGCCCTATGAATTACTGGTGAGTCTGGATTTGAATTTGTAACGGGGGTGTATTCTAGCTAAAACTGTTTTTTAAGTTGGTCTCTGACTCAACATCAAGCTCTTTTATTGGTCACTACATTCCTTCCATAAAATGAGTCTGTATAAAAAGTCTCCAAGGTATCTTAAATCAAAAACTTCAATGTTTCTGTAGCTGGAGATACACAGTATACTCTGCTGTTGAGAAATATTGATAGCCTTGTCAGGAACTAACTTCAAAACAGATCTGGGGTGGCTGTGGCTCAGGAGGTAGAGTGGATATCTCCTAACCGGAAGGTTGGCGATTGGATTCCCGTTCTCCCCAGTCCTTGGTCAAGACCCTGAACTCCAAGTTGTCCCGACGGCCAGGTCAGCACCTTGCAGGAACAGTATGTGTGTGTGTGAGTTGGCGTGGCAGATGGCTGCCTCGGTTCTGTACCAGAGACCACGTCCTTGTGTGTGTAACACATTTTACCAATAAAATGTATTAAATAAAAAAATACATATATATTAATTAAGTTTATAGTGCTACAGTATATTGTATGTGTATAGCAGTCCAGTCCCAACAGAAGAGTCTTGTCAAATTAATTGGTGCGTTTTAGTTAAAAAGCAAATTGTTGTTAAAAGTTTTCTACAAGCTGATCTTGTGTTTGTTTAATAAATCCTAATTTATTTTTAGCTCAAGAATAAAAGTGCCACCAGACTCAGTGAACGGTAGATTTGATGCTCTTTTTCTGAGTCAGCAACGGGCAGTTCTATTAAAAGCTTCTGCTCAGTGACCCTTTGTGAAGCCAAAGCCTTGGCAGGCTGCCTGCCTCTCAAGACATCTTAAGGAGGAAAGCACAACACAGAAGGTATGCTGTGCTTGAGTGCCATGGCGCTGGAACAGAGGAGTTTGATACTAAAAATACCTGCCTCCCACAACACACAACACTCCCAACATGCAAGAGCCTTTGCACTGGTAGACCTAACAGCTTGATGGCAATTACTGCAAAATTGTTCTTATTTTTTTAAGGTTTCATAATTTCCAGTCAACCTATAAATCATCATTTCACATGTGTTTGCATCATGTGGGCCAACGAAGGAAGAGGGTAACACCCTACTTCTATTTAAAGCCTGAACTATTCCAGGTAGCCCCCGAAACTGTGCTTACTCAGCATTGTCACACATTTACCAAAAGTCTCTGGCTGACACCTATGACCATGTCATGTGAAAGCAATTAGTGAAAACTATACACAGACATTTCATGTGGAAATCATGGCACTCAAACCCATCAGCTACACAGCATTAGGCATTAAAGCCATTAGAAGATAATTAGAATTCACTCATAGTAAATGAAGCTACATGTATATACATATATTTTTTAACTGAACCTTCATCAGTGAGTGGTGGAAGAGTAGACCATAAAAGCCTGCACTTGTGTGCTCAGTGTTCTCAGACCACATGGCTCTAACAGTCATCAACTGTAGCCGAAGCTCTGGTGAAGCCACATATCAACTACATGATGGACTTTATACCACAATTGTCACTTCCCAAATTGCCCTCTCCAGTAAGCACTGAGATGGATGTGTGTGACAGTAGTTTGACCCCATTCAGGTGGTTTGCATTTGGAGGGTACTATTTATAGACCTGTTAAATACAAACCAGGTGTTGTCAAAAAGCCCGGGCAAACTTGGCTGACACTCTTTGTGTCCTGAGGAGCACACTTAGAATACACAAGCAAAACATGGACATCTATGCCAGCTGTCCAACACTGTATGTCGTGTTCAGGAAGCCATTCTGAACTGTAGTCAGACTGGCTAAATTAAACTACTACCGAGTCATTAAAGTCAGAATATAAAAAAATTGAGAGTCACTACCAAAATGTTTACTGCACCGTAAACTATGTGTTGTAAGCAAATGCCAGAAATGACAAATATAAATGAGATTTCTTTAATCGAAACAAGAATGAGTTTCCAGAAAAGTACTATAGCTTTATGTTTGTAGTTCATCATTTTAGGAAATGCTCCAAGTACTGCAATATATTACTTGTGATATACGTATAACAAGTGACTTAAAGGAGCAGTGTAACATTTTGGTATATATGATACAGTAAATGGCTTTCCTGCAGACAGCTGACCCACTCTCATGGCTGTATGATACATATGAGGGCACAGCCAAGCCAGAATGGTTAGCTCAACTTAGCATTATAACTGGATACATGGAGAAACAGTTAGCCTGGTTCTTTCTGAGGAAAAACAACAAGCCCCCTGCCAGCACAGTTTGCCATTTACTGTGGATTCTGTTTTGACCATTTTCTTTCCAGTAGTCTCCAGGAAGTTGCTCCTGAAATTAGTGTTTGAGCATAATGTGACAAACAGTGGGTCATGCTGGTGGAGAAATTGACATTAGTGTGTCAGAGTTACACACAGTTCCAGAGATGACCCATCCTTGATCCCTTTTTTCAACTATTTAAATAAGGGAGCCACTGAAAGCAACTGCCACAACATCTGCAGTGCTACTTTGATCAGTTCAAAGTTGAGGTTTAGACTGCATGAGAAGAAACTAGTTTTAGGCAACTGTGCAGTCTTTGTTTCAGGACAGAGTGAAATTCTGCCAGCGCTCTATCTTGTTTGTCTTTTCATTTATCCTGACAGAAGATGGAGAGTCCTGACTAGATTCAAAAAGCAGCTAATTTTTATAGATATGGTAGGATAGCCAAAACATCTGGATTTGTAAGGAGCAACACAGGAGATTTATAGAGAGAAACAGCAAAGATGACAGCTATTGGAGCAATTATGCATAAACAAGTTATTCCTTTATAGCAACAATTTCTCGTGCATTAGGCATTTCAGTGGAAGGCTAATCGGTGGTATAGCGACAAATTTTGTTTAGATTTTATTCTGGTGTCAGCAGCTATTGTCAGTATGAGAAAGAAAAGGTACTTGACACGGCATTAGGAGTGTGCAAAATGACGAATGTTTCCATGATCTGCCTTTACAGAGATCACTGTATCGTGTTACAGCGTGCATTCTATCAGTTGCAGTATATGGCCAATGTGCAATGCTACGTAACGTACCTTCACATTCCCCATTTGGCTACATAACGGGATGGATGTCATTATGGAAAAGCTGAATTTGAATCAGTAATAGTGAACTGATTTGGATTTTCAAAAACCGACACAGCTCAAACTACAGGTATCTGCAAAAGCTACAGAGATAGGGTTCACACATCGGATGGCAACACAACAAACCTTTTTAATCACCTCAAAAGAAAGCACATGAAAGACTAGGCTGGCAGTCAGACAGTGAGAGGACCCCACGTGCATGTATCAGCCACAACTCCACAGCCAGTGGTTACACAGCCCAAACAAACAACCAACAACAGCATTTGAGAAAGGTATGACAGGATAAGTCAGGGCTGGAAAGAGGTAGTCACATTCTACCTGGCCAAAGATGTGACTCCTCAACAAACTGTGGAAAAATACTGCTTTAAAACACTTGAGATACCCAGGCACAAATATTTTTCCAATGCGTCAATTCTGCTGCTGTAGTACTCCACAACACCAGTTGATTTATGGTCTGGTTGCACTGCTGAATGGTCTGTCATGGTATAGTATTTTATATTAGGTTTTGTTACCTTGTAGGGTTTCATTTTTAAATAGGGAAATATGTTTGGTTTTACTGTTTAGTAACTATAATAGTAAACTATAACAATTGTATAAAATGAAACTACAATAGATTTAAAAACCAACATCAAATAAAACTTCAATAAGATCATGGCTGCCTGAAAAAACAAAACAAAACAGGGAATTATATTTTTGCATATCGCCCACCCCTACCTCAGATATTCTAATTTTCTATGTTAATTTTTTTATTCCAAATTCAATACATACTGTAGAATACTGGAAAAAAGTTAATATTCTTAAGTACACATTGCTGTAACTGACACTAAGATGGGATATAATATAGCGTAGATATAATATACCATAATATGTCGTGCTGTTTTCATCATGTCACTACCTACAAGGAAGCTGGCTCAGCATCTCTTTTCTGTTCAGGAATTCTGATATACTGAAATCAAGGCATCAAAACTTGCAGGTGCATTACAAATCAAATGTGTCATTATTCTAAGTAAAAGTTACCAACTTAAAATTGAGCAGCCATACTCTAAACAGAATTAGAGAACTGGCTACTGTTGATCCATGGAAATCAAGGCAATGCCCTGCTGACCACAGATGCCATGCAGCTGGCTGTCCTCTGGCTACAATCTTTCACAACTCTTCATGGCTGCCAACCCACAGGGCTCTGCCTACTTCCATTCTCCACTCCATTACTTTAAATCTGATCCTCTGAGCCTTGATTCAAAACACGTATTGGTCAGTAGCATGGGTTTTGGTCCACCACAGTCAAATATGATCCTTCTCCTGCTGGTGTTTTACCCCAGTTGTAGATGGGAGCAGGAGAAAAGAGGCAAAATATCAAAAAAGAAAATGTGAAAGAGGCACATGTTCGCTCCAAGCCACAAGTGAAGATGTTTTTATGGAGCTAGAAGTTCCTACACATGCTAAATTCTCTTAGTTGTTTTCTTTTACAAACCATTTGTCTGATCCCCAATGATGGCAGAAAATCTGTTCCATGTTTTCACAGTGCTGCTTTTTTCTGGTTAGATATCTATTTAAAATTCTTGGGAAGGTCCCGTACTGACAAACTATATTAAGGTGAGGGACTTCAGAATTTTGAGTTTTTGTCAGGACTGTGATAGTTCACAGGGTCATAGCTCTGTTTTTGGAGACCAAAACGCACATGAAGCAAACAGCTACTCTTAATTTTTCACAGCACAAGGCAATAAAGGTTACATATATGCAAAAATATGCCCTGGAATACATTGTTTGTGTTCTACAATACTACAGTTTCACTCATGATTCTCAGGCACAGTACATGATTGTATTTTGTGAGAAAATGTATAATATTTAAGAATGAGTCACACAAGGATCTGCTTAAATGAAACCCAACCTGGAGCTTATACAGAATAGGATGTGAGTGTGTTCCATGCTGCCATGTGCAGTTTAATTTGCTGTACATGCACTTACATCCATCAACACAGACATTCATCAGTTCTACTCATATATTTTGGGTGGTGTGGAGCAGCAGATGAGGAAATGGTATGAATCCTGTTCACCTCAGGGCATTCTCTGTCAGTGCCCCAGCCTGCTCTGATGTTCGTGGTTTTGGCTGCACCAGGTTCAGCTCCACTGAGATGTGCTGGTTTTGCATCTGTGGCATCTGCTGTGGAATGTGATGAACACTGTCTGTACCATTCTGACAGTGTTATGCTTGCATGATTTGCATCTAGACAGTCTGCTCCACCCTGATGTTTGGCATTGAAGCTGATATTTATACTTGGGTATTTTAAAGTGCCACTTGCAGGCTGAATTTTTTTTCATCAAAAGTTTGTTTACTGTTTTTTGGAAATGCTCATTTGAAAAGCAAACGCAAAGCAAATGCAAGGTTATATAGCTTTCATTAGTTACAGTGACAGAAATTCAGCTTTGAACAATGGTCTTATAAACCACTCGAGTTGCACGTTAAAATATTGAAGTAACACAAGATGAAAATGACTGTACATAATGCCATTTCTGACATGTAACACATTCACAGCTTTTTAGCATTTAAATGACTAAACAAACAAACAATACTACATAATGAGTATGTAATTAGCTGGTAAGGAAATTATACTGAAGTTCCCACCAAGTGGTAGATATGTAGATGAGAGATTTGTACCTCTATTCACACAAGAAACCAACCACGTAACTGCAACTACAGCTGCACCAAATACACATTTCCAAGCCAAGCTGTGCATACGGTTGACAAGAACTGATGCTGCAACACATTAATGGATCACACTGTACTGTCCAATGTAGCAGTCTATTCCAGAAAAACATCTCTACTACATGAAGACATAAATAAATAAAACCATTAACCTTTACCCTCCTAGTAAAACATACGTTATTGAGACAAAAATAATGTTAAATACGACACAAGTGTTACAGGTTATGTCTCCATGTTTCTGATTCTGGTTGAGTTTATTAGCTGCTTATACATGGCTACAATAGTTTTACATATGTTATCTAATGATTGTTACAACCTACACACTCCATGTTGCACACCATACTCTGCCACAGAGGACACACACCAGCCACTGTAGAGCCTCATAAATGTGAATGGACTTTTAGAGGAATTAAGCCCAAACCTACCTAGAACTTTTACATTCCATGCAGGAAGGTCTGAGAATGGGAAGATACCAGTGATTACAGTATTTTTGTTTTCTTTTTTCTCTATTATCATGTGTTGCTACTTCCTTCACATACAAACACACACACACTATCTGACCACAGTGGTGACCAATATATTTATGATTGCACAGTGTAATAGCTAGCTCCTGGTGGAGTGTTTACAAAAGGCAGGAAATGACATGAGCTCATGTGGTTTCCTACGCTGACTGGGTGGCAGTAACAACAGGACATGGCCAACAAAGGTCTGGAGGCCTGTATAGTTCATCTGTCTATCTTTATCCGAAGGTACTGCAGGTAGATTCCTACTCTGTGCTTTCATGTTGAAATGAAAATAGTTTGCTCTGTTTCAACTTTGGAGAAAAAATAAGGCTGGTTACAACTGGGCTGAAGGACACGTCAGACCTTTGTGATTCACTTAGTTCCATGTTGACTGAAAATTGTCACAGTATTTCATCATCATTTTTATTGACAGATTTGGAGCTGCAGTGCTCCAAGTAATTTTACTCTGGAAAAATCCATCAAAATCCTATTTTGAGATATCTTAAATCAAACCAATGACTTAGAATAAAAAGTAAGTTTCCTCTGGACAATATAACAGATAAATGACATGTCTACAATTTCTTTCATCTCCATTGGCAGTGCTGTGAATACTTCATCCACTTGGGCAAGCCCTTGGAACACACTGGCAAGGCTAACTTATAGGACAAATTTGCCTATTTTTCTGCTAGTTCTGGTTGGCATCCACTACCGACAGCTTGGCCATGGACTTGAGGCGCTGATCCAAACGGCCCCTGCCATGTTTACCGTACTGCACAAGCCTCGACATGGCACAACATGGGTGGCCCTTTAGTCTCAGTGAAAATGCAGAAGTATTATGGAAATACCATACCCGTCTGACTCCGGTTTTGACCAGCATATAACAAGACAGTCCTTATCCTGCACATGACCTATATGGGTTCTCTGCACTGGAGGGCTGCTCTTGTTTCTTTACATATCTGTAAGTGTCTACACCAATTATATTAAAAGAAGGACAGTTTCTGAAAAATAAGGTAATTGCATTTTTTCCATGTATTGTGTTCTAGCATGCAATCTAATTTCAGTAAAAGAAAAAAATTGAATTATAAACAAATTTGGTATAAATATTGATGAATACTAAAAACTGTAGAATCTCGGATTTCAGGGCATAGACTTGTTATTCGAGACTGCAGCTCATCAGCTTCTTCTGCAAAGGTCAGACACCCAAGAAGCACTAATTATTGTGTAACGCTTCCTCAATTGAAGATGCTTGCCCTTTCATCCCCTTAACAGCACCTAAACAGTGTATCCTATAGTCTTTGCTCATGGTTCCTATCACCATGCATTTTGCATGTGTGCCCTTTGAAGTGTTTGCATTATAAATGTGACATGTTAGCCTCTAGTGACTCACAGCATAGTGCAGGATTCTCTTCCAGTCAAAATAGCACTGCTTCATTTTACATGGATGTCAGAATAAAACTCATTCAAAGCTTTTCAGAATATAACTACACCTTGTTGAACCTAGTGCATCAATTTAAATTCAATTTAGATAATCAAGCTGTTGCCAGTGAAAATCTTTCTTACATGTGATCAGTCTAGTTTTACTGAGGCTCCACTTGTTGCATGATTAAGGCAAGTTGTAATGAGTTGTTACCTCATACTCAAAAAAGCTATTTTAGCTTGACATATTAGCCGCATTGAGTCAAGACAGGTCAGGACGCAAACATTTTGTAATGTTGTAATTCAGGAGCAGCTGTCTGCAGATATCAGGCTAATGTCAACACAAACATTGCAAATGAATCCGTTTCTTGTTTATGCGCAGACTAATCATTAAAGTGGACATCTGGACTGACACATTTATTACTGTATATAGCTGTGTAGGATAGCATTTATTTTTATGCCCCTGCCCCAGCAATAGCTGCGGCTGGAGGCGTTGTGTTTTCAGGTTGCCGATCCATCCATTCTTGTGAACAATAAATGTCAGGAATGTCTTGAGGGAATGCTTTTCAAATTTGGCACAAATGTCCACTTGGACTCAAGAATGGACTGATTAGATTTTGGTGGTCAAAGGTCAAAGGTCAAGGTCAGTGACCATAGGTGTAGTGCTGCAGGAGCACACCAGAACAATGCTCAGCCACAAAAGAATATTTCCATAATCCATTTGAAATTCATAAGCTTTTTTTGCCATAATCCATTTGAAATTCATAAGCTTACATTTTTTTTAATCATTAGTAAAGTGTATGTCCTGCAAAATGAAATGTTCTAAGTTGTGATATCTAAATCAAATATCAAATATACATGCTCATTCACAAGAACAGTTTCAAATGGCCAGTGTTCCTTGCACCATTAACTATCCAAGGACCAGGATGACTCATAGGCTTTTCCTTTATTTTAAATGTCAACTACAGCAGCAGATCCAAAGTCCTGCAAAATCTGACCAAGTACTGCTCCTTCATCCACTCTGCCTTGTTTTTACAAGGACTAAAAGCTTTCACTGACTCTGCACCCATCCTGTGACAGTTCATGGGTTGGTGTAATTCAGCGTGTGCTTACAGATGGTAGTCATTCAGTTTTCCTCTCCCTTTCATGTGCTTTTCTGTATGTGTCTCTTGCCATTACTGCCATTTTCCAAGATAACAACTGTCAAACGACTAATTATAATGGGAGGGGAGGGGAGGAAGAACGAATGATGTGATTAATGGTACCGTAATGGAAAAGTAAGTTCCTACAGCACCAAAAATGAACTGGAACCAAACAAGAAAGGGAAAATGAGGGGGGAATACTGAGAGAAAAATAGGATGAGGATGAAAGATGGGTTTTCAGATTTGAGTACTTTCCACCTCTGTTGGTGAACAACTACTTTATTCCAAATAGAAATGATTTATTTCAAATTACAGTTAGGCCTATGTAACAAGCAGTGTTGTAGTCGAGTCTTCAGTGCTCGAGTACAAGTCAGGTCTCAAGTCCCCGGTGTTTGAGCCCGAGTCATCAAAGAATAATCTGAGTCAAGTCCGAATCAGAATCAGGTTGAGCTTTATTGGCCAAGTGTGTTGAACACATGAGGAATTTGACTCTGGTACAGTGGCTCTCAAGGTTTATGTATAATGTTCTTTCATAGGTCAAAGAGTAAAGTAAACAACATAAGACTGAGAGAACAAGAAAAGAAAAAAAATGTGCAAACAGGAAAATAAAAATATAAAATATGTGTATATATACACACAGTTTAGTTGTAAGATTTAAGATACTGTATATATAAAGGTATATTTACAAGGTATTGGGGACTTAGGGTTGTCATTCTGTCATACAGTCATGGGTTAACTGTTCATTAGGGTGATGGCCTGGGGAAACACACTGTCCTTGTGTGTGGTTGTGGTTGCGTACAGTGACCTGTAGCCTTTTGGGGCATAAAAACTAAACAACTCCTCATAAAAAAATGTTGGTCCTGTGCTTTGGAGCAAAAATGACTCAAATAGCCACAAGACCTGCAAGGTTGTCTTCGTTCACACAGTAGTAGCATGCCAGATAAGTAAGCTGATGCAAGACCGTGAAGTGCTGTAATAATAAAATGAATTTTAAAATCAGTACAGAAACTGACAGGCAACAGATGCATGGACTTTACGAACGAGTAATGTGTTCTATCCTTCTGGTCCTGGTCCACACTCAGGCAGCAGAGTTCTGGATCACTTGTAACAGATAGGACTGGTTGTAAGCAGAGAGGAGAGCGCTACAGTTGTCCAGTCTGCTGGAAATATATGCACACATTAATCTCTCTGTGTCAGAGTGAGGAATGAATGCCATGATAAAAAGTAAAGTTGGTGGCACGCCCCACATGGACCTTAAAGTTCAGTATGAGTCAAAGATGACACTGAGGTTTCTGCCTTGTTGGCTCTAAGTCCTAGAAAATTCAATTTTGGATATTATCATTACACTGAAATTACAGTATATTATACAGAATAATGAATAACATTGACTCTCATGATAAAGGCTAAACAGATGCAAGCAGGGAGCCTGGAAAATTTGGAAAATATGTCTGCTTACATCAGCAGCACTGGGGAGTGATGCTAGCTAACAAGCTACTCCCATGCACAGTTTGTTTACACAGACGACACCCAGATCAGAGTCTCTCCTTCTCATTACATGAAATATGCAGTGGGGGAAAATGTCATGAGTTGTATTCAATCTGCTTTGTGTGACAAGGCAACACAGATCAGTGTGACAGAGTAATGATGATGATGATGAACTATAGTGTGGACAGCAGTGGTTCCTACGATTCCTTTTTTCTGCTCTCTTCACCTACTGTAATGTTTTACTTCTATAGACTGCAAAGAATGACAGCAGCCATATATCAAACATTTACTTAAAAAAGCAATGGAACATTTACAAGACCTTCAGACCTCAAAGCCAGATAAAACTTTGACAAACTGGCCAGCTGCACTGTGTATCCATCCCTTATTGAACATTGCTCAGTTGTCAAAGCAGGTTTATGTTACAGATATTACAGGAAATACAGGGGGAATAAACTGCGACAAATTCAACTATAACAGGATGGGGGTTGACTAAAATGTCATTTTATAAGTAGACTATCATTTCTATAGTATCATTAATACAGTGTTTGGAAAGGGTGTTTTTGAGAGAGAGCATCTAGACAAGGGTTTCACCAAAGACTGTGTGGAAGAATCCCACTTCATTCGGTCAGAGGAGCATGGTCCTTGAAGGGACACACACTAGTTCATAATATTGTTCATTATATCCTATTTATCATATACCATGTTATAAAAAAATAAAAGGTCACTTTGATATGTATTTTCAGAGCAGGGCAGGAGATAGTGATTACCCAAGTAGGGGGAAACATCTAGCCCAGCTTTCTTTATTTAAACATCTTTCTGATAATTACCATGTTTTATCTGCTTTGTTTAATCGATACGCAAACAACAATTTGTGGTTTTAAAGGGAGATGTGTGCTGTAGCTGTTTATTAAATAACAGCTGGACACTATGACTTTCTGTAAACTGGTAAACACAGTGAGGTTGCCAGATGTTGTACTCTCCAAGATACAACATATTGGTAAACTTTAGAACAGAGACAGTTTTTAACTTTGAAGAGAGCCAGGCTACCTGCTTCCCCTGGCCACCAGTTTTCTGTTGATGTGAACTGAGTGACCACCAGAGTACATTGGCTCTCAAATACCACTTGTTGGCCAAGCACACAGCTGATGCAGAGAGCCCTCCTGCCCCTCACCAAAGACAGACCACACTGGATGGCTGAGCTGGTGACTGGTTCAACAGAAATAGCTAAAGAGCTACAGCTTGCAGGCTGATTAACATTGTGGAGGATGAGGGCCTGCCTGAAATAATTTGCATCACATCTAGAATGCACATTTCACATTCCTGTATATCATATTATTGTATTACTGATGCATTATTGTGCACATCACATTTAATGTTGTAGCTGGTAAAGGTTTTAGTTTTAACTGGCTTATATGCATTTAATGTGAATTACTGCTGGGTAGCTTGTGAATTTTCTACCACAGATCAATGAAGTCTTATACTTATACTGTAGTTTTGTATTAATCTGGCTATGAAAACTAATTATAAACTACAATCATAAAATAAATGTAGTTGAGTAAAAATTACAATATTTGCCTCTAAAATGTAGTGAAGTCAAAGTATGAAAATACTCAGGTGAAGTACAAATACCTCAAAACTACACTTAAGTACAATACTTCACTAAATGTACTTAGTTACTTTCCACCACCATTTAGAACAGACAAAAAAACAAAATTAATTTGTGATTAATTGCAAGTTAACTATGAACAATCATGCGATTAATCACCATTATCTATTTTAATCTATTGACAGCATATCACACACACACACACACACACACACACACACACACACACACACACACAGAGTATGTCCTCCCTTACTTTCTCATATATTTTTTCTCCTTTCTCTATATTCACAAAGTAATGTTTTGACTGGCTATATCCCTAGCATTTCTCCCAAGGTTAGCTCACATTCAATCAAAAGGGCTTGGGCCAATTTTTTTTTATTCCATATTATGTTACCTCCACCCACCAGGCAGCTTCATTGAACCTGCTGTGCTCTTTGTGGACTCTGCCAAGTATGTACCATTCAAGCAGACTTCACTCCTCATACTCTCCTTCCTTGTCATGCTACACTTTCTTTTCAGTGACATATTTAGGTTGGTAATTAAGCCAAGATCAAAGTGCTTTAATATTTTAGGCGTGTGAGAAGGCAAAGAGTCAACCACTACTGCATGGGAACCTTAGCATCAAGTTGTGACAGCCAAGGTATAACCCACAAGAAAATCAAATTGCAGGTTATGTTCTTGAAGGCAAGAAAGCTTAGGGAAGGAGCTAGGTGCACTAGCTTTTTAGTTTATGCTGGAAACATGCAATCAGTTGAAAGAGGATAAGGTTGAAGTAAGGTCATTGCCGGGGCCACACCTTATCAAAACATAGTACCTAATTGAGAAACTGGTACCTAAACAAACTTTCCCTAGCCTATAAAAACAGCTCCTCAGTGCCGTTTGGACTGTAAGTCCTTAAAGTGAGACTTGGTATTTGCCTGTCAGGGTGGTGAACAACCATGAATGTACATAGAACAACTTACTGTAACTCTACATTTCCAGCATTGTTTGCTATTGTATGCTGCTTACATTTTCCCCTGAACTTCAGACAAATCTACAATAATGCCCTTATATTCACCACAAATGATGTTACTGTCGACACAGACACCATCAACGTTGCGATTATATGGTTAAACACATTTTCCCTTTTTGTTGAATCTGGCAAAGCAAACTAATAATAACTTTCTGTTGGGCACAGTTTAAATGTGGTCTACTCAATTTCAAACCACTCTCATTTTGGCCTCCATATGGGAGAGATCTAAAGGACATGGAGAGTTCCTATCTTGTAAAAGGGTGCATGGGAGCTTATCTCATGGGAAGTGACCAGTTCTTCACCAGTGTCACCCCCAACCCAACCACAAGGGTTGCATAAAGTAAAAAGACTTATGTAAATATTATTGGGAAAATGTTTGACAAAATAAGCAACAAAACCACAATGTAATGGAATGGAAATCAGCATGGAGCCTCTTCAGCATGGTATGGATGGTAATTTATGGCTCTCTACTTGGTGAGATTTGAACTTGGTGTTTGCTTCTGAGAAACCCACACAGCATCCAGCACACAAGGGTACAATCACTCCCTAATACTCAGGTTAAACATAAGACAGCAAGTAGATGTTGCAACATTTTATGTATTGCTTCTTAAATTTCATCATTACATATTATCTTCTGAAGATTCTACATGTATGCAGTGATTAATAAAC
The DNA here is from genome assembly GCF_001952655.1 of Monopterus albus. Lineage (NCBI taxonomy): Eukaryota > Metazoa > Chordata > Actinopteri > Synbranchiformes > Synbranchidae > Monopterus > Monopterus albus. The sequence continues at coordinate 515,248 of NW_018128143.1, read as the reverse complement.
ATCCTCAATGTCAGTTATAATGTTTGTTTTAAATGCTGCCTCCACTATTATTAGCCATAAAATGCTGCATAAGTAAATAAAGGAACAAGCTTTACCATGGAAATGTGTCAGGCAGCGTACTTGCTTCCAGTGGTGGGGCAGTGGTTAGTGCTGTTACCTTATATCAAGAAGGTTCTGGGTTCTGGAGTAAGTGTGGGTGTGTGTGGTTGTCTGTTTATAAGTGTCAGCCCTGTGATAGATGATAGACTGGGGACCTGTCCATGGTGTGTCATAATTTCTATGAGCACTAAAAGTCACCTAATTACCACATCAATCAATACTGGAAGGTGTAGGAGATGCCTCCTCAAGCATATTTATTGGTACGATAATGACTATTGAATGGTGTGTGACAGCACTTGAAAATTTTGAAAAACATTTTGTCCTGAGTTCAGTGCAGTGAGTCATAGACTGGATGAAAGGGAAAGTACAAGTCAAATGCCAATAAACTGAGATGAAAAAGTTTACATAATTGTCATTCTAGCATTGAACCATCAAAGTCTGTAGTATAATACTAGTCTCTCACTTTGTTTCTTGTTTCAAAAGCACAACTTTTTATTTTTCAGTGTGGCCTGTATTATCTTCTCTGTCTCTGTCTTGAGGAATGTTAACTTTAAATAAAAGTGTTCTACATAGTTTGACAGGCTGAACACAGACACCCCCTCAACATCCCCGTGTTCCCTGGGGGACACTGCTTATCAGGTGACACACACACAGGCTCTGAAAGCCCTGAAACAGGTGAATCCCCATAAGGTTGCAGGACCAGACGGTGTCTCCCCTAGTTGATCCTGCGGGGATCAGTTAGCTAGTGTGAACATAGAGATTTTCAACCAAGCAGTAGTCCCTCGCATTTTCAAAAAATCCATCATCATACCGGTCCCTAAGACATCAGACACATCCACTCTGAATGACTTCAGGCCAGTGGCGCTGACATCAGTCGCCATAAAGTGCTTAGAAAAACTAGTCCTGCTCCCGGATGCTGTAGACCTCCGCCTGTTTGCCTATCACCCCAAAAGATCAGTGGATGATGTGGTGGCTCTGGCTTTATTCCACACCCTGAAACACCTGGACAACAGTGGAACGTCCATTAGGATGCTCATCCTGGATTACAGTTCTGCATTCAATATCGTTCGCCCAGGCAGGCAGATTAAGAAGATGACAGACCTCGATGTACCAACTCCCACCTGTAACTGGATTCTGGACTTCCTGACAGAAAGACCACAGGCAGTCATAATGGGAGGGTGTGGGTCTGCTGAGGTCACAATCAGAACAGGCTCACCGCAGGGCTGCTGTCTCAGCCACAAATTCTTCACCCTGTACACCCACAACTGTGTCTCCAACCATGACAACAACACCATCATTAAATATGCTGATGACACCACCATTCTGGGCCTTATCAAGGGGGGAGATGAGTCGGGTTACAGAAGCCTGGTGAACAACACTCTTGTTTATGGAGAGGAGAATGACCTCATCCTCAACATAAACAAGACAAAAGAAATAATAGTAGACCTCTGCTGCCTCTGACCATCAAAGGGACTGAGGTGGAGAGGGCTGACAGCCACAAGTTCCTGGGCCTGCAGGTGACATCTGACCTGAGCTGGTCACTGAACACAGCTGCCACAGTGAAGAAAGCCCAGCAGCAGCTATACTTCATCAGGCACCTCAGAAAAGCTGGTCTGAATCATCGCCCCAGGCTTACAGAGGACTGTAAGCGTCCTCACCACTGGCATCATTGTCTGGTATGGTAACACCACTCAGGCAGAGAGGAAGGCTCTTCAAGGGTTATAAAGACTGCAGAGGGAATCACTGGGTGTGAACTGCCTGCTATGGACACAATATACACACAGCACTGTCGCAAAAGATCAGAGAACATAATCAGAGACCCACTCCACTCAGTTCACACTCTGCTCAGACACAAAAACTGCACCCACAACCTCAGTCACAGCAGAGCAGACAGTATCATCACACACAGAACAAGATTTTACAGCAGCTTTTCCCTGCATCAGTAAGACTGATGGCAAATACAAAATGTGAAAAACCTGTGCAATAACCCCTCATTACCCTACTAAGAAGAATACCATATACAATTACATTATGTCCAATACCATGTGCAATATTTGAAACTCCCCATTTTACCTGCTATCTTATTCCTGTATCCAAAAATGTATCAACTATTTTGTATTTTTGGGTGATCTTATATTCAGACTAGGTGTTTGTTCTTTTAGCTTTAAACTCTTTACTTGACTCCAAGAGAGCCCTGAACAAGAATTCCTGTATGACTAGACTGTCTGTTTATGCATAAATGGCAAATAAAAATCCTGATTCTTGATTCCTTCCTGTTTGAATTTCCAAAACTATAGGTATAAACTCCAGGATCCACAGGCTTTGTACAAGGACATCAAAACTGACAGTACCATTTAGGGAGAGGATATGAACGGTTGTGTTTTGATGACTCAGCATCAGTAGCACACCCTCTGCACAATGATTGTACGTGAGCAATGATCACTAAATTAAGTATCTTCACCAATGCCATTTTAAATATCTGGAGCACATCAGGTCCCACCAAACCTTTCACTTTGTCTATGCAATCTACTGCAGCAGAGCCGGGAGCAGACACCCCTGTTGGGAGCCCTGATAGCCAATACTCCACCACCTCTCTCGGGGCATAACTGGCAGGTGTAGCAGTCAGTGTGTCTGGAGATGGTGGGCAGCAAGCCGAAGCCAACTTGATGGTCTGTGGGCCATATGCAGGCAAGGAAAACTCTTCCTCAGTGTCTGTTAACAGCGGCTCCTTCAAATTCACAGAACAAGGCAGATCCCGACACTGGCTTCAGGTGTGGACTGCAGCACTCTAAACAACACTGCTACGCTTTAGCTATGCCCCTTGTTATACTGTACATGTTTACTGTAGCTTGGTTTCTAAGATAAATACAATGGGACCTACAGTATGTAGGATTTGATAAAATACCCAAGTCACATGATTTCCCTCCTGTAAATCACCAGTCAGAACTTAATGTCAAACAGTAGGAAATAGGAGTGCAATAAAATTCTAACATCTAAGTGTGAAAAGGAAGGTGGATGCAATAAAATGATAAACCCACAGGAAAGAGAATGGGGGGGGGGGTTAAAGGTGTGACATCACCAAGGGCCATAATTCTTCAGTTTACACCTCAGTTTGACAGCTAGGGCATTCTGTTACTCCCACTTGTTTGCTAAAAACAGCTACCTGCTGCTGCTGAACGTGAAGATTCTAAAACCACTGGGCTATCAAATTCTAAAATGTTGAGCAAGATGGAGTTTTAATTCTCTCAGGGATCATAGCAACATGACCCCAATCACATTAAATTGGATTCCTGGGTTATAAAGTATTTATTAACAGAGCTTTAACTATATGCAAATGTTAATTGACTTTAAATGAAAAGGTAGCATTTTTGTGTCTATTTCATTCTGTTGCTACATAATCCAGTTTATTCTGCTATCATGTGGTTCATTGTAGCGGGGAATTAGACTTGCAGTCTGCAATATTTATGAGACTGTGAAGCCATATTAAGAAACAATGTGTTTTCCTTGTAATGGAATTTACAGGGTAAGAAACCCACAGGAGGCCCTCCCACCAGCCTGACTATTTGTGTTGTGGCTGCAGAGATATAAAGCAGTGAAGCTGGAGGAACTGTAGAGCCCACTTCTGGACTGACAGTGGGAGACCAGCCAGGTCTTGTGCAAGGCATGGATGTTCACACATTCACTACACACACTGCTTGTGCCTAGAACATAAAGTCACATGCTTAATAGTAGCTGAGCTCAGCCTCGTCTCTGACAAACTTATCCTGCAAAACCTTTAGCAAAATAATAGTGATGCTGATGATATTGATGATTATAACTGGAGTTAGGGATGGGGAAGTTGATCATTCAAATTCCTTCCTTCCAACTGCAGACTTGGCTGTTTGAGCTTTGGGGGTGGGGGGTTGTGTGATTGTCACCTTTTTCTTTTGACTACAGTCCATCGTTCTTCCCGCAGTTGGACATGCGTAGGTCTTCCCATCAGCCAGCAGCTGGTCTTGTCAGCCAACGAGGCACCTGCATGATTACCAGCAGCTGGAAAAGTATAATGCACTGGGCAGAGGGGATCGGGGGAGGGGCTGCCGATGCTCAGAGTGGTTGTGAGGGAATAGGGCTGAAGAATGGGAAGGATAGAAGGAAGGGAGGAGGGAAGCAGGATACACTGAAGGCACTCAATGATATGACAGGCAGAGAAAATTATAAATTAAGAAACCAGTTACAAAGAAATGTTTGGAATTTTTGTGTATTTATTTCTGTCAGTCATTTGCCAGATCCTCTATGAGGCTGTTTGAGTTCTGACCATAGGCTGCTTAAAAAAATGGAAGACACATCACCACTTCCTGCCACTATGCAAAAGTGAAGTCAAAACACTGTGAATGCCGGGGCGGTCATCTTGCTTTTGTGATGTATTTTGCAACCAGATTCTGGGCAGTAGTGACCAGAAGTGGAGCCACAGTATCAGACAGCTGAGCAAAGCTGTCAGATCATCCAAAATACATCCATTTTTGTAACATCAAATAGCTTATTTAAAACAAAATTATCACATGACCATTTGTGCACAGATGAGCATCATAATGTCTACCTAAAATGATAGAAATCACCTGTGGGAGAAATTTGAGTTGTACTTTGAATTTTACTTTCTGTTCATGTTCCATCTACTACAGGGGTGTCAAACTCATTCGCACAGGGGGCCAAAACTCAAAGCACACTTTAAGTCGCGGGCCGAACAGGATAAACATTTATTGAACAGACTAAAACTAAACATATATTGAACATAAATATCAATCTAAACAGACAGGACACATTATTATTCCAGAATAAATAAACAAACTTAAAATCACCAACCATATTTCTGCTAAGGCTTAGTACATTTACAAACACCTGCTTTTTGTCTGGACACAAGACGTCGCACACTTTCATCATGCAGCTCTTCAGAAACTCTCCCTCAGTAAATGTCCAGGCTGATTTTCTCCTCTGCCACAATAAACCTTCTTTCACAGCAGCTTCACTGTGTGATCTGAGCTCACACACTGGAATATGAAATGCATACAGCATCATTTTGGGTGTATGTAAGATTTGATTCTTATAGACTGTAGTTACTTTATAAGCTTTAGTTACTTTTCATAACTTTAGTTTCCTTTAGTTACTTTTCAGTTCTTCATTTTCTTTAAGTTACTTTTCATACCTTTATTTTCCTTGCTTATACATATTACAGTTTTTCTGAATTGCTGAATTTATTGAAACCACCACTCATTTTCTCAAAACCTTAAACACAAATCCAAATACTCAAACTAAATTCACAAAACCTCTGACTCGTCTGGCAAAATCAAACAATTGCTTCAAAACCATTTCACCAGCACTGAAAATCAAACAATGCTTTCAGATCATACACAAATGAGTCAATCATATACACACTGCAGCTCAGTCATTAGACACTACATCAAAAAAAGGAGAACACAGCATCCAGGACATGTAGTTACAACAAAAAAAAGTTTATTGTATAGTGAATTTACCAAAAACCATGTTACGATCAAAAAAGAA